>NC_037673.1:122379391-122382091 GCF_003255815.1 Theropithecus gelada
TACATCTAGTTCTAGATCCTTGAGGAATCGCCATACTGTTTTCCATAATGGTTGAACTAGTTTACAATCCCACCAACAGTGTAAAAGTGTTCCTATTTCTCCACATCCTCTCCAGCACCTGTTGTTTCCTGATTTGTTAATGATCGTCATTCTAACTGGTGTGAGATGGCATCTCATTGTGGTTTTGATTGCATTTCTCTGATGGCGAGTGATGATGAGCATTTTTTCATGTGTCTGTTGGCTGTATGAATGTCTTCTTTTGAGAAATGTCTGTTCATATCCTTTGCCCACTTTTTGATGGGGTTGTTTGTTTTTTTCTTGTAAATTTGTTTGAGTTCTTTGTAGGTTCTGGATATTAGCCCTTTGTCAGATGAGTAGATTGCAAAATTTTTCTCCCATTCTGTAGGTTGCCTGTTCACTCTGATGGTAGTTTCTTTTGCTGTGCAGAAACTCTTTAGTTTAATTAGATCCCATTTGTCAATTTTGGCTTTTGCTGCCGTTGCTTTTGGTGTTTTAGACATGAAGTCTTTGCCCATGCCTATGTCCTGAATGGTACTACATAGGTTTGCTTCTAGGGTTTTTAAGGTATTAGGTCTAACATTTAAGTCTCTAATCCATCTTGAATTAATTTTCGTATAAGGAGTAAGGAAAGGATCCTGTTTCAGCTTTCTACTTATGGCTAGCCAGTTTTCCCAGCACCATTTATTAAATAGGGAATCCTTTCCCCATTTCTTGTTTCTCTCAGATTTGTCTAAGATCAGATGGCTGTAGATGTGTGGTATTATTTCTGAGGACTCTGTTCTGTTCCATTGGTCTATATCTCTCTTTTGGTATATGCTGTTTTGGTTACTGTAGCCTTGTAGTATAGTTTGAAGTCAGGTAGCGTGATGCCTCCAGCTTTGTTCTTTTGACTTAGGATTGTCTTGGAGATGCAGGCTCCTTTTTGGTTCCATATGAACTTTAAAAGAGTTTTTTCCAATTCTGTGAAGAAACTCATTGGTAGCTTGATGGGGATGGCATTGAATCTATAAATTACCTTGGGCAGTATGGCCATTTTCACGATATTGATTCTTCCTATCCATGAGCATGGTATGTTCTTCCATTTGTTTGTGTCCTCTTGTATTTCACTGAGCAGTGGTTTGTAGTTCTCCTTGAAGAGGTCCTTTACATCCCTTGTAAGTTGGATTCCTAGGTATTTTATTCTCTTTGAAGCAATTGTGAATGGGAGTTCATTCATGATTTGGCTCTCTGTCTGTTCCTGGTGAATAAGAATGCTTGTGATTTTTGCACATTAATTTTGTATCCTGAGACTTTGCTGAAGTTGCTTATCAGCTTAAGGAGATTTTGGGCTGAGACAATGGGGTTTTCTAAATATATAATCATGTCATCTGCAAACAGGGACAATTTGACTTCTTCTTTTCCTAACTGAATACTCTTGATTTCTTTCTCTTGCCTGATTGCCCTAGCCAGAACTTCCAATACTATGTTGAATAGGAGTGGTGAGAGAGGGCATCCTTGTCTTGTGCCAGTTTTCAAAGGGAATTTTTCCAGTTTTTGCCCATTCAGTATGATATTGGCTGTGGGTTTGTCATAAATAGCTCTTATGATTTTGAGGTACGTTCCATCAATACCGAATTTATTGAGCGTTTTTAGCATGAAGGGCTGTTGAATTTTGTCAAAAGCCTTTTCTGCATCTATTGAGATAATCATGTGGTTCTTGTCTTTGGTTCTGTTTATATGCTGGATTACGTTTATTGATTTGCGAATGTTGAACCAGCCTTGCATCCCAGGGATGAAGCCCACTTGATCATGGTGGATAAGCTTTTTGATGTGCTGCTGAATCTGGTTTGCCAGTATTTTACTGAGGATTTTTGCATCGATGTTCATCAGGGATATTGGTCTAAAATTCTCTTTTTTTGTTGTGTCTTTGCCAGGCTTTGGTATCAGGATGATGTTGGCGTCATAAAATGAGTTAGGGAGGATTCCCTCTTTATCTATTGATTGGAATAGTTTCAAAAGGAATGGTACCAGCTCCTCCTTGTACCTCTGGTAGAATTCAGCTGTGAATCCATCTGGTCCTGGACTTTTTTTCGTTGGTAGGCTATTAATTATTGCCTCATTTCAGAGCCTACTATTGGTCTATTCAGGGATTCAACTTCTTCCTAGTTTAGTCTTGGAAGAGAGTAAGTGTCCAGGAAATTATCCATTTCTTCTAGATTTTCTAGTTTATTTGCGTAGAGGTGTTTATAGTATTCTCTGATGGTAGTCTGTATTTCTGTGGGGTCGGTGGTGATAACCCCTTTATCATTTTTTATTGCATCTATTTGATTCTTCTCTCTTTTCTTCTTTATTAGTCTTGCTAGCGGTCTGTCAATTTTGTTGATCTTTTCAAAAAACCAGCTCCTGGATTCATTGATTTTTTGGAGGGATTTTTGTGTCTCTGTCTCATTCAGTTCTGCTCTGATCTTAGTTATTTCTTGCCTTCTGCTAGCTTTTGAATGTGTTTGCTCTTGCTTCTCTAGTTCTTTTAATTGTGATGTTAGATTGTCAATTTTAGATCTTTCCAGCTTTCTCTTCTATGCATTTAGTGCTATAAATTTCCCTCTACACACTGCTTTAAATGTGTCCCAGAGATTCTGGTACGTTATATCTTTGTTCTTATTGGTTTCAAAGAACATCTTTATTTCTGCCTTCATTTTG
>NC_037673.1:122382191-122528660 GCF_003255815.1 Theropithecus gelada
AGAATGTATATTCTGTTGATTTGGGGTGGAGAGTTCTATAGATGTCTATTAGGTCTGCTTGCTGCAGAGATGTGTTCAATTCCTGGATATCCTTGTGAACTTTCTGTCTCGTTGATCTGTCTAATGTTGACAGTGGAGTGTTGAAGTCTCCCATTATTATTGTATGGGAGTCTAAGTCTCTTTGTAAGTCTCTAAGGACTTGCTTTATGAATCTGGGTGCTCCTGTATTGGGTGCATATATATTTAGGATAGTTAGCTCTTCCTGATGAATTGATCCCTTTACCATTATGTAATGGCCTTCTTTGTCTCTTTTGATCTTTGATGGTTTAAAGTCTGTTTTATCAGAGACTAGGATTGCAACCCCTGCTTTTTTTGTTCTCCATTTGCTTGGTAGATCTTCCTCCATGCCTTTACTTTGAGTCTATGTATGTCTCTGCATGTGAGATGGGTCTCCTGAATACAGCAGACTGATGGGTCTTGACTCTTTATCCAGTTTGCCAGTCTGTGTCTTTTAATTGGAGCATTTAGTCCATTTACATTTAAGGTTAATATTGTTATGTGTGAACTTGATCCTGCCATTATGATATTAACTGGTTATTTTGCTCGTTAGTTGATGCAGTTTTTTCCTAGCATCAATGGTCTTTACATTTTGGCATGTTTTTGAGATGGCTGGTACCGGTTGTTCCTTTCCATGTTTAGTGCTTCCTTCAGGGTCTCTTGTAAGGCAGGCCTGGTGGTGACAAAATCTCTAAGCATTTGCTTATCTGTAAAGGATTTTATTTCTCCTTCACTTATGAAACTTAGTTTGGCTGGATATGAAATTCTGGGTTGAAAATTCTTTTCTTTAAGAATGTTGAATATTGGCCCCCACTCTCTTCTGGCTTGGAGAGTTTCTGCTGAGAGATCTGCTGTTAGTCTGATGGGCTTCCCTTTGTGGGTAACCCGACCTTTCTCTCTCTTGCTGCCCTTAAGATTTTTTCCTTCATTTCAACTTTGGTGAATCTGGCAATTATGTGTCTTGGAGTTGCTCTTCTCGAGGAGTATGTTCGTGGTGTTCTCTGTATTTCCTGGATTTGAATGTTGGCCTGCCCTACTAGGTTGGGGAAGTTCTCCTGGATGATATCCTGAAGACTGTTTTCCAACTTGGTTCCATTTTCCCCCTCACTTTCAGGCACCCCAATCAGACGTAGATTTGGTCTTTTTACATAATCCCATACTTCTTGCAGGCTTTGTTCATTTCTTTTTCTTCTTTTTTCTTTTGGTTTCTCTTCTCATTCCATTTCATTCTTTTGATCCTCAATCGCTGATACTTTCTTCCAATTGATCGAGTCGGTTACTGAAGCTTGTGCATTTGTCACGTATTTCTCGTGTCATGGTTTTCATCTCTGTTATTTTGTTTATGACCTTCTCTGCATTAATAACTCTAGCTATCAATTCTTCCACTCTTTTTTCAAGATTTTTAGTTTCTTTGCACTGGGTACGTAATTCCTCCTTTAGCTCTGAGAAGTTTGATGGACTGAAGCCTTCTTCTCTCGTCTCGTCAAAGTCATTCTCCATCTAGCTTTGATCCGTTGTTGGCGATGGGCTGCGCTCCTTTGCAGGGGGAGATGCTCTCTTATTATTTGAATTTCCAGCTTTTCTGCCCTGCTTTTTCCCCATCTTTGTGGTTTTATCTGCCTCTGGTCTTCAATGATGGTGACGTACTGATGGGGTTTTGGTGTAGGTGTCCTTCCTGTTTGATAGTTTTCCTTCTAACAGTCAGGACCCTCAGCTGTAGGTCTGTTGGAGATTGCTTGAAGTCCACTCCAGACCCTGTTTGCCTGGGTATCAGCAGCAGAGGCTGCAGAAGGTAGAATATTGCTGAACAGCGAGTGTACCTGTCTGATTCTTACTTTGGAAGCTTCCTCTCAGGGGTGTACTCCACCCTGTGAGGTGTGGGGTGTCAGACTGCCCCTAGTGGGGGATATCTCCCAGTTAGGCTACTCAGGGGTCAGGGACCCACTTGAGCAGGCAGTCTGTCCCTTCTCAGATCTCAACCTCCGTGTTGGGAGATCCAGTGCTCTCTTCAAAGCTGTCAGACAGAGTTGTTTGCGTCTGCAGAGGTTTCTGCTGCTTTGTTGTTGTTGTTGTTGTTTAGCTGTGCCCTGTCCCCAGAGGTGGAGTCTACAGAGACAGGCAGGTTTCCTTGAGCTGCTGTGAGCTCCACCCAGTTGGAGCTTCCCAGTGGCTTTATCTACTTAAGCCTCAGCAATGGCGGGCGCCCCTCCCCCAGCCTCCCTGCTGCCTTGCGGTTAGATCGCAGACTGCTGTGCTAGCAATGAGGGAGGCTCCGTGGGTGTGGGACCCTCCCGGCCAGGTGTGGGATATAATCTCCTGGTGTGCCTGTTTGCTTAAAGCACAGTATTGGGGCGGGAGTTACCCGATTTTCCAGGTGTTGTGTGTCTCAGTTCCCCTGGTTAGGAAAAGGGATTCCCGTCCGCCTTGCACTTCCCAAGTGAGGCGATACCTCGCCCTGCTTCAGCTCTCGCTGGTCGGGCTGCAGCAGCTGACCAGCACCGAATGTCCGGCACTCCCTAGTGAGATGAACCCAGTACCTCAGTTGAAAATGCAGAAATCACCGGTCTTCTGTGTCGCTCGTGCTGAGAGTTGGAGACTGGAGCTGTTCCTATTCGGCCATCTTGCTCCACCCCCAAAACTGTCTACTTTTATGCTTAGGTTTGATGATACATGGGCAGCTGTGTAGAAATGTGATTGTACAAAAAGGTATGATCTGACAGGGATAGACTGAGCAGGGGACACCCAGCAAGGCCTGCTGGTTCAGATTCTTCTTGGTCTGTGCAGCATTCTTTCCTCCTGGTATGGCACAAAACTCCTCTGGAATGAGGGTCTCATAACCTAACTGTCAGACAAGCCAGCGAATTTCTTTATGGCCAGCTCTTACACAGAAAGGCAGGGAAAAGTTAGGGTTATATTTCTAGGTTTTATTCTGGCTTTGGGAGAGAGGAGTTCAAATTTCTATGACCCTTCTCAAGGAAGGGGAATTCCAGTTCCATGGCTTTCTATGAAGGAGAAAGGAGGACTGGGGAAGGTTCCCAGGCTGCTTCTGAAGCCTTCCAATCTCTTTTAATTGAAAGTACTCAGCATGCCAAAGTGCTATACTTTCGGGTATTATGTTTTGAACCACAACACAAAACAGTTGGGCTATCCAACCACTGATGTTACTGAAATAGTTATAAAAATATTTAGAAAAACCCCTTTATAAACTCATAAACCAGAAAAGACACAGGCCATCAAATACAATGGTGGCAAATCCAAAATATATTTCTTGTAATTTTTCTCCCTATAAGCATAAAACTCTTATAATTGCACTTGGTTGCAAATACAAAGTTATTTTTAGTATAAAGTTGAACTCTGATTAATGAGGATGACTGAAACATAACGACTAAATAGTCCCATTAAAACACAAAGTAGTAACTGATGCTAGAAGAAGTTAAACTATAACTTGGCATAATGATTTACTTTGGATAATTCATTTCTTTGAATTACATATATTAGGCCAGCAATGTTGATTGATTTCAACTAAGTCTAGAAATTCCAGCAATGTTGAAATGTTTTCTATGGCCAGTATATTGTGTTAAATGAAAATTTCCTGTGCTTAGGAGAAGAAATGTGTAGAAGAGTTAGAGAAGTATAGGAGAAAGGAGAAAACATAGAGGAATCTACTTTATGCCAAATCCTTTGAATATGTTATCTTACCACTGATAAAATTCCTGTGAAGTTGATAATAGAGGCCCTTTTAGATAAATAGGAATATTGAGAGAAAAGTTGCCTTAAAAACACAATGAACAATTGATTAAAATAAGATTTTAAAATATGTTTGTCTGATTTGAAAACCCTACTAATTTTTACTAGGTATAAAAATAAAATTAATGGACATTAAACACAATAGAAATTTAAAAACCCAATTTAGTTTATGTGGCTTAAATTTTGTTTGGCTGTTTCCTGAGCTCTGTGTCTCCCAAAAGCAATACCCACACCAAGTTTTTGCTGGGAATTTTCTGGAAAAAAATATCAGATGTGATCATTGCATGGCAAACTCTGTTCCAGACACTGGTCAATTCTTGTAAATTAATAGTTGTACTTGCAGTTTCATTATCATTTTCTTTTTCTTTTTTTTTTTTTTTTTTTGAGACGGAGTCTCGCTCAGTCACCCAGGCTGGAGTGCAGTGGCTGGATCTCAGCTCACTGCAAGCTTCGCCTCCCGGGTTCACGCCATTCTCCTGCCTCAGTCTCCCGAGTAGCTGGGACTACAGGCACCCGCCACCTCGCCCGGCTAGTTTTTTGTATTTTTTAGTAGAGACGGGGTTTCACCGTGTTAGCCAGGATGGTCTCGATCTCCTGACCTCGTGATCTGCCCATCTTGGCCTCCCAAAGTGCTGGGATTACAGGCTTGAGCCACCGCGCCCGGCCCATTATCAGTTTCTTACATAATTTTAAACTACATCTAACTTAATTTTTAACATATACAGTTTGAAAATAAAACTTAAGTGCTCTTAATAAAAAGTAGCAATGCCATGTAGTACCCTTTATATATATTTTCTAAAAATCACCACTTAACATTTTCATATTTTGAGCTGCTCTTAAGAATATGTTTCTTACTCTAAAAATATTGACATGACACCATTACTGACACATAAAGTTGAGAAATTCTCTACTAAATTTCTACATTTAAAGATAAACATTAGTTTACCAATGTCTCACATTTCTTCTTCTCAATTTTGGTTAGCTATTATTTTGTTCTTGTAATGATTATTTTGGATATATAAATATGTAAATCTCAGTTTAGCATTAGATCAGCTTTTGAAAGTATCTCTTAATTTTTATATTACATGAAACTGTAAGCATGAAACTACAAACTATCTTAATATCCACTTCTTTCTTTCTCCTTGTGTTTTCTTTCACCTGCACTTCTATTAGTACATTGAAAAAGTTAAGAATATTTTATTTGTAGTTAAAAATAATACCATTATTAAAAGTTATGCTATATAAATATAATTCACAAAAAATTAGGTAATAAGCTGTAATTTGTCTAAGGTCAAATGTAATAACCATAATTCTATCCAAATGAAAACATTCCTAATAAACAGACTAATGTATTTAACATTTCTTACAATACATAAATTTCTCAAAATAAAATCATATTTTAGGTTGCTTTATATTATAGTATGATTATATGAGTTTCTTTTCCTGGATTGTATTATTGCCTTTTTTATTATTATTGAGAGAAAAAAAAAATCCTTTTTCTACTTTATCACTTATATTATTCAGCATCCTGATTTCATAAAATCCATTCCATTCAAATAGAAGGCAATCTATATGAAACCAATTGATTTGTTATTTTTATGGGAATTTTTTAAATTTTTATGAGTACATAGTAGATATATATATATTTATAGGGTACACAAGACATTCTGATACAAGTATACAAGGTGTAGTAATGACATCGGGGTAATTGAAGTACCCATCACCTCAAGCTTTTATCATTTTATGTATCAGGAACATTCTAATTCCACTTTTAGTTATTTTTGTATATAAACAATAAATTATTGTTGACTATAATCACCCTGTTGTGTTACCAAAAAATAGATCTTATACATTATATCTATGTTTTTGTACCCATTAACCATTGCTACTTCCCACAAACCCCACTGCAACCTCCTACACTTTCTAGTCTCTGGTCACCATCATTCTACTCTCTATGTTCATGAGTTCAATTGCTTTAATTTTTAGCTCCCATATATGAGTGAGAACATGTGAAAATGGTTTTTGTATGCCTGCCTTATTTCACTTAACTAAATGTCCCCCAGTTCCATCAATATGGTTGTGAATTATAGGATTTTGTTCTTTTTATGGCTCAGTAATATTCCATTGTGTATATGTACCACATTTTCTTTATCCATGCATCTGTTTGATGGGTGTATGTTCCCACCAAATCTTGGCTATTGTGAATACTGCTGTGATAGACATGAAAGTGCAGATATCGCTTTCATATACTAATTTCCTTTCTTTTGGGTATATACCTAACAGTGGGGTTGATGGATCATATGTTAGTTCCACTTGTAGTGTTTTGGGGACTGTCCATGCTATTCTCCATAGTGGCTCTAATAGTTTACATTTCTACCAACAGTGTACGAGGGTTCCCCTTTATCTACATGCTTGCCAGCGTTCATTTTTGCCTGTCTTTTAGATAAAAATAATTTTAACTGGATTAAGAGAGTATCTCATTGTAATATGGATTTGCATTTCTCTGATGACCAGTGGCATTCAGTATGTTTTCATATACCTGTTTGCCATTTGTATGTCTTCTTTTGAGAACTATCTATTCAGATGTTTCACTCATTTTAAATCAGATTATTAGATTTTTTTCCTCTTGAGTTGTTTGAGATCCTTACATATTCTGATTATTAGTCCCTTGTCAGATGGATAGTTTGCAAATGTTTTCTCCCACTCTGTTCATTGTCTATTTACTTCACTAATTGTTTTCTTCGCTATACAGAAGCTTTTTAACTTGATCTGATCTCATTTATCCATTTTTGCTTTGGTTACCTGTGATTTTGAGGTATTACTCAGATATCTTTGTCCAGACCAAAGTCCCAGAGAACTTCCCCGAAGTTTTCTTTTAGTAGTTTCAAAGCCTGAGGTCATAGATATAAGTCTTTAATCCATTTTCATTTCCTTTTGTATATGGCAAGAGATAAGGGTCTGATTTCACTTGTCTGCATATGGACAGCCAGTTTCCCCAGTATGATGTATTGAAGAGACTGTCCTTTTCCCAGTGTATGTTCTGGGCAACTTTGTTGAAAATGAGTTCCCTGGAGTATTAATAGTATGGATTTATTTATAGGTACTCTATTCTGTCCCATTGGTCTATGTGTCTAGAGGGTTTATGCCAGTATCATACTGTTTTGTTTACTATACTTCTGCAATATAATTTGAAGTGAGGTAAAGTGATTTTTCCAGTTTTGTTCTTTTTGATCAAAATGGCTTTGGCTATTCTGGGTCTTTTGTGGTTCCATATAAAGTTTCGGATTATATTTTCTATATCTGTGAAAAATATAATTGGTATTTTGATAAGAATTGCATTGAAGTCATAGACTGTTTTGGGGTGTAGACATTTGAATAATATTGATTTTTCCAATCCATAAACATAGAATATTTTTCTTTGTGTTTGTGTGTCCTCTTCAATTTCTTGCATCAATATTTTATGATTTTCATTATAGAGATCTTTCACTGCTTATTACCAGGTATTTTATTTTATTTGTAGCTATTGTAAATTGGACTACTTTCTTGATTCCTTTTTCAGATTCTTCATTGTTGGCATACAGAAATGCTACTGATTTTTGTGTGTTGATTTCATATTTTCTAAATTTACTGAATTTTGTGGCTTCTTTAAGTTTTTCCAAATATAAGATCATATCATTTGCAAAGAAGGATAATTTAACTTCTTCCTTTCTAATGCAAATTCCCTTTTTTTTCTCTTGTCTGATTGTTGGACTTCCATTACTCTGGTGAATAACAGTGGTGAAAGTGGGCATCCTTGTCTTGTTCCAGGTCTTAGACCACAGGGGTGTCCAATCTTTTGGCTTCCCTAGGCCACATTGGAAGAAAAAGAATTTTCTTGGGCCACACATAAAATACACTAACAAATAGCTGGTGAGCTAAAAAATAATCAGAAAAGTATCATAATGTTTTAAGAAAGTTTACAGATTTGTATTGGGCCATATTCAAAGCTGTCCTGGACACATGAGGTCCAGAGACTGTATGTTGGATAAGCTTGTCTTAGAGGAAAGGCTTTCCATTTTTCTCCATTTAATATGATACTAGCTGTGGGTCTGTCACATATAGTTTTTATTGCATTGAGGTATGTTTCTTCTATAATCAGGATTTTTAGAATTTTTATCGTGTAGTGATATTGAATGTTATCAAATACTTTTTTCACCATCACTTGAAATATCATTTTTTTCCTTCTTTCCATGGATATGATGTATCACATTAATTGATCTGCACATGTTGAACCATCCTTCTGTCTCTGAGACAAATCCCACTTGGTCATGAGTCATAATCTTTTTAATGCATTGTTGAATTCAGTCAGGTAGTATTTTGTTGAGGATTTTTGCATCAATGTTCATTAGAGATATTGGCCTGTAGCTTTCTGATTTTAATGTGTCTTTGTCTGGTTTCGATATATGGGTAATACTGGCCTGGAAGAATGAGTTTGGAAGTATTGCCTTATCCTCTATTTTTCAGAATAATTTCAGTAGGATTGGTTTTAATTCTTCTTTAAATGTTTTGACATTCAGCAATGAAGCCATCAGGTCCATAGCTTTCCTTTTATAGGGACTTTTTATTATGACTTGGATCTCATTATTTTTAATTGATCCGTTTGGGTTTTGAATTTCTTTTCATTTCAATCTTGGTAGGTTGTATGTGTATTCATTTCTTCTAGGTGTTCAAATTTATTGGCATATAGTTTCTCATAATAGTTTCTAATGATCCTTTGATTTTCTATGGTATCAGTTGTAATGTCTCCTTTTCCATTTCTGATTTCATTTATTTGAGTCTTCTGTCTTTTGCTCTTAGTCCAGCGAAAGGTTTGTTGACTTTATCTTTAAACAGAAAAAAGAAAAAAAATTTTTGTTTCATTGATTTTTTATATTTTTATTTTTATTTATTTCTGTTCTATTTTTTTCCTACTACTTTTGGTTTTTGTCTGCCTTTGCTTTCCTAGTTCCTTAAGATGTATCAGTAACTTGTTTATTTGAAGTTTTTCTGCTTTTTTAGTGTGCACACTTATTGCTATAAATTTTTCTCTTAGGACTGCTTTTCTCGTATCTCATATGTTTTGGTATGTTGTATTTCCACTTTCATTTCTTTCAAGAAATTTTTATTTCCTTCTTAATTTCTTCATTGATCCACTGGTCATTCAGGAACACATTGTTTAATATCCATGCATTTATATAGTTTCTGAAGTTTCTCTTTTTAGTGATTTTTTTCCATTGTGTACAGAAAAGATACTTGATATGACTTCAACTTTTTTGAAATATTTAAGGCTTCTTTTGTGGCCTAATATATGGTTTACCTCTGCGAATAATCCATGTGCTGAGAAAAATGTGTTATTTTTGCAGCTCTTGGATGAAATGTTCTGTAAATATCTATGAGGTCCATTTGGTCTAGAGTGCAGATTAAGCCTGGTGTTTGTTGATTTTCTCACTGTACTGTTCAGTCAGACATGTAACAGCATCTATCCAATGCTGAAAGTAGGGTGTTGACATTTCCAGCTATTATTGTATTGGTGTCTATCTCTCTCGTTAGCTCTAATAATATTTGCTTTATATATCTAGGTGCTCAAGTGTTGGGTGCACATATATTTACAGTTATTATATCCTATTGCTGAATTGTTCCCTTTATCATTATTTAAAAAGAGATAAGGTCATTATAATGTTTGCCTTGAAATCTGTTTTGTCTGGTGTAAGTATAGCTACTCACGATCTTTTCTTGTTTCAATTTGCATGGAATAACTTTTTCTATCCCTTTATTTTCAGTCTGTGTGTGTCTTTATAGGTGAAGTGCATTTCCTGTAGGCAGAAGATACTTGGTTCTTATTTTTTAATCCATTCAGTTACTCTATATGTTTTGATTGAATAGTTCAGTTTATTTATATTTCATGTTATTGACAAGTAAGGCCTTACTATTGCAATTCTGTTCTTTGTTTTCTGCTTGTTTTGTGTTCTTCTTTTCCTTCCTTCCTGTCTTCCTTTTTGTGAAAATGATTTTCTCTGGTGGTATGTTTTAATTTCTTGCTTTTTATTTTTTGTGTACCTATTGTAGATTTTTTGATTTGAGGTTACCATGAGGCTTGCAAGTAACACCATATAAGCCATTATTTTAAACTGATGACAACTTAACTCTGATTGCAAAAACAAACAAAGAATCAAAGAGAAAACTAAAACACTCTGCACTTTAACTTCATCCCTTCCACTTTTTAACTTCTTGTCATTTCGATTTATGTCTTACTATACTCTCTGTCTTAAAAAGTTGTTGTAGTTATTATTTTTGATAGGTTTATCTTTTAGCCTTACTATTCAAGATACTTACACCGCAGTTAGTGTTTTAATATTCTGTATTTGTGTGTATTCTTACTCTTACCAGTGAGTTTTATACATCAGATGATATTTTATTGCTCGTTAATGTTCTTTTCTTTCAAACTGAAGAACTCCCTTTTGCTTTTCTTGTAGGACAGATCTGGCATTGATGAAATCCCTCAGATTTTATTTGTGTAGGAAAGTGTTTATTTGTCCTTCATGTTTGTGGTATAGTTTCCCTGAATATAATCTTCTAGGATAAAAGGTTTTGTTTTGTTATTTTTACCTTCAGCCTTTTTCCCTAAATTTAAATACAGCATGCCACTCTCTTGGTTTGTAAGGTTTCCACTAAGTCTGCTGTCAGAAGTATTGCAGCTCCTTTATGTGTTGTTTATTTTCTCTTGTTGCTTTTAGTATTATTTCTTTATTGCTGACATTTGGGAGTGTGATTATTAAATATCTTGAGTCTTATTTGGGTTAAGTACTTGGTGTTCTATAACCTTTGTTGCTTGAATATTGATATATTTCTCCTGGTTTAGAAAGTTCTCTCTTATCATTTCTTTAAATAAACTTTCCATCCTAATCTCTCTACCTCTTTTTTGAGGTCAATTGCACTTTTGAGGCTATTTTCTAAATCTTGTAGACATACTTTCTTCTTTCTTCTCTTTTGTCATCTGACTGTATATTTTCATATACCCTGTTTCAAGCTCCCTAATTCTTTCTTCTCTTTGGTCAATTCTGCTGTTGAGAGATTCTGATGTATTTTTCAGTTTGTCAATTGAATTTTTCAGCTCCAGAATTTCTGCTTGATTTGTTTTATTATTTCAATCTCTTTAAAATCTCTCTGATAGGATTCTGAATTCCTTCTCTCTCTCTCTTCTTTTTTTAATATTGAGCTTCCTCAAAATCACTCTTTTGAGTTTTCTATCTGAAAAGTCACATATCTCTGTCAGTTCAAGGTTGATCAGGTTCCTTATTTAGTTCATTTGGTGAGATTATGTTTTCCTGGATGGTCTTTATGCTTGTGGATGTTTATTGATGTCTGAACCTTGGTAAGTTATGTATTTATTCTAATCTTCACAGTCTGAAGTTGTTTGTACCCACCCATCTTGAGAAGGCTTTTCCAAGTATTCAAAGGAAATTAAATTGCTGTGATCTAAGTCTTTGGTCACTGCAGCTGTGTCTGCATTATAGGGATTCCAAGCCCAGTAACACTCTGACTCTTGCAGACTTACAGAAGTACTGTCTCTATGGACTTGGGTATGATCTGGGAGAAATTTGTGGATTACCAGGCAGAGAGTCTCCAGTTCTCTTCCCTTAATTTTCCTCAAACAAATGGAATCTCTATCTCTCCCTCTCTGTTCTGAGCTGCTTGGAGCTACAGGGAGGGTGACACAAGCACTTCTTTGGCCACCACCACTGGGACTGTTCAGGGTAATTCCTGATGCCAGTACAGTACTGGGTGTAACCCAAAGTTTGTGGCAATTATCGCCTGGCTGCTGCTGTTTATTTAAGGCATAAGAGCCCTTTAGTCATCAGGTAGTGAATCCTGCCAGGCCTGGGGTCTTTGCCTTCAGGGCATCAAGTTCTCTGCTCACCCAGGGTGGGTCTAGAAATGGTGTCCATAAGCTAAGACCCGGAATCAGGAACTTTAAGACTCTGCTTGGTGCTTTATTTTACTGTGGTTAAGCTGGTACCCAAGTTGCAAGACAAAGACCTCTGTACTTTTCCCTACTTTTTACTGAAGCAGAAGGTGACTATCCTGATGGATACCACTGCCCCATCCTCATGGTGACTACTGTCTGGCTAATACTGATACCTATCCAAGGCCCAAGGGCTCTTTAGTCAGCAGGTGGTGAATCCTGCCAAGCCTGTGCCTCTCCCTTCAGGGCAGTGGGTTTCCTTCTGGCCCAGGGCAGGTCTAAAAATATCATCTGGGAGCTAGAGCCTGGAATGAGGGCTTCAGGACTCTGCTTGATGCTTTGTTTTACTGTGGCTGAGCTAGCATCCAAGTTGCAGACAGTGTCCTCTTCACTCTTGCCATTCCTTTCCTCAAGCAGAAAGACTCTGTGCCAGAGCTGCAAGAAGTACTTCCTGGGACTGAGGGAGAGGTGATGCAAATATTACCTTTGCCACCCCAGCTGGTGTCTCACTGGACCATGTGCACCCTAAGTCCTCTGGCTCTGAGCCTAGCACAGCACCAGGACTTGCCTAGGAATTATAGCTCTTGTGGTCTAGACTGCCTTTCAAATTTATTTAGGAGCCCACCGTCCTTTAGCCTGTGGTGGTGGGGCTTCCCAGAACTCAGTTTCTAGCCACAGGGATGGACAAATCCTCTCTGGTTAGGGCAGGTCTAAATGCTTCTTCTGTGGGTGTTGGCCAAACTCTGCCCTGCGCTGCTTTCCACTGTGAGAGGGCAGCACTAAGTTCCAATGCAAAGTCCCACAATCACTGAGCTCTTCCTGCCCCAAGCACACAAATTATTCTTTAATGCTATATGGCCACTGCTATGGGACGGAGAAAGGGTAGTGTAGGTGATCCAAGACTGTCTTTTCTATCCTTTTCAATGTCTCTTTGTTTGATATAATGTCAAAGCCAGGTACTATAATCACTCACCTGATTTTTGGTTCTCATAAAGGTGCTTTCTTGTGTGGATAGTTGTTCAGTTTGTTGTTCCTGTTGGGGCAGGGGGGAACAATTGCCAGAAGGGGTTCTACTTGGTCATCTTGCTCTGACCCTTTCTTTGCTTTCTTGTTTAGATTGATTTTCACTTTGTATGTGTTTATTTTTGTAATATGAATATATTTGTGTTTCTATAGACTTTCCATATCTCTACTCATCCCATTCCTTTTCCTAATTTATCTTGAGTATATCATTAGTTCTATATTTCCAAGGTTGAATACACTTGCCTTCATTCAGTAATAGCAAAAGAATATATTCATAGCTTTATACTTTTAAGCTATAATTAACAAAAATAATTTTCAGGAGACATTTTCCTTGGTGATGGTGTGAGAAAATATTTTAAATGGTCTATTTTCAAGGCATGATAAATCTAAGTACTAGCAGCCAACCTGCAGATGTGACAAACCGCACGGCTCATGCACATAGAAAGTCATGATACATGAACAGGATGTGGAAAAGGGGTCAGGCTATACAAAGGAAGAAAGTTTTGTTATTGGGAAATCAAAACTTAAGCAGGGAAGGGGATGGGGTATGACCTTATAAGGGGATAATGAAACTTAGGCAATATCCAGGAAGATTGTAATCCCATAGTACTTGACCAATGAGGAACTGGAGGAGGGACTTGCATGCTAGGAGATAAATTACCTGCTGCAACTGCCCTGGGTGTGCCTGCCTACCAGACACCCGACCTTGCGAGACCACCATTAAAAGTCTCATTTCCACTGTTCCTTGTCTCTACGTCCATTCTTTGGGTTTAGACAGGTGAATGTGTTTCTCACAAACTTGGGGGCTCATCTGGGATGTGTGTGCCTGTGTGGAGTGGACTCCAGCTGAGAGGGAAGACACATCCCACCTTGTCCAGGCATCTTGGCTCCCCACAGAGGCCATAGACAAACCTGAGACTGTTATTCAGGAGGCAGTGGAGGCAACACAGGGAGAAAAGCAGGCACTGTAGCAACCAGGCAAACTTGTGCATGAGCCAAGGTAGGAAAATTGGACTATCAGTACTGCCTTGGTGGTTGGGCATTTTCAGCGGTTGAATGTATGTGACTGAGATGTATTCTAGACATGAAGCGAGGGCAGAGTCCCAATCTACAGTTCCATTCTCCTGCAAGAGAAGCAGCCAGAGACAGACAAAGCAATTCTTGGGGTGTGCAAGAAACCTCCAGTAGGGTGGATTGAGTACACAGGGAAAAGCTCAGACATAGAGACTGACAGAAAATGGGAAACAGAAATTCTAGGTCTATGGAACAAAGGAAAGAGGGAGCTAAAGAGACTCCCTCTGACATTCCCCCAGATAGTCCTTTGGGGAGAATGTTGCAGGTTGGGAGGGACAACCCTCAAATCAGGGAAAGGAAAAGCAAAAGATGGTAAAGTATTGCTATTTAATCTGGCCCAAAGACCCCATTCATAAGCCTTTGGTCTTTTGGCCTAAGTTTGGCTCAGGTGAGGATTGGGAGTACCAACCTTTAATTATGTGAATAATAAAGCCACGTTCTCACAAGAGGAGATAAGTTACACTCTCTGCTGGATTAAGAAATTAACCCCCATGTTCCCCATCAAAGAGGAAGAAAAAGAGCTTAGTAAGAAGCCCTTGCCCAGTGAAAAGCCCTGGGACCTCCTATCATGTTTGTCTCCTCCACATGTCTCACAAAATAAGGGACAGGAAGATCAAGAGCAGCAGAAGGGTTAGAGGAAAGAAAGACCGGGAGACCATGAGGGAGTCAAACAAACTACTTTATATCCTTATCCAAATTCAACAAAAGAATTAGAACAGTGTAAGAGGGTTATTGAGAACTTCCCTATCCCCTCCAAACAGCAAACATCTAGCCTGTTCCCTCTTAGGAAACTTCCCATAGGGCAGGAAAAGATTGGCTTTGTAAATGCTGCTCTTACAAGTACTGAAGTTAGGAATTTCAAGAGGAAATGAACCCACTCCTAGAAGGTACTCTTGGTTTAGCAGAATAGCTGGACCAATTCCCAGGACCCAGCTTTTATACCTGGGCTGAAATTATGTCTATCATAAATATCATGTTCACAGGAGAATAAAGGGGAATTATCCCAGACAAGCAGTCTTGCCAGCCAAGCAAAAATGTCCTAATGTCAATCCCAAATGGGATAATGATCCCAGGGGCTGTGCCCAAATGCAGAACCTCAAGGAACTAATAATTAAAAGGATCAAAGAATCCACTCCTAGGACACAAAGTATCTCAAAGGCATTCGAGATTAAACAAGAAAAAGAGGAAACTCCCTCTGCATTCCTTCAGAGGCTCAGAGATCAAATGAGAAAATACTCCAGATTAGATCCAGAGGACCCAGTAGGGCAAAGCACTTTGAAGGTTAACTTTGTAACTAAGAGTTGACCTGACATTACAAAAAAAGTACAAAAGATCAACGGTTAGAATGAAAAAAATCAATTGAGGAATTACTGAAGAAAGCTAAAAGGGCCTTTATATGAAGAGAAGGGGAGAAACATAGACAAAAAGTGAAAATCATGGTTTCCACTGTAGAGGAGGTAGTCAGGAAGAAGTTAGATCAAGACCCCTCTTGAAGGAGATGAGAAAATACTAGGTTTCAGCAAAAAGTCAGAAGAGAAATACAGGGAAAAACTCCTAAGACTGTAAGTGGATGTTACAGTGTGGAAAACTGGGACATTTTAAGAGAGAATGTCCAGAATGGAAAAAGAAAGAGAAGATAATCCCTGTGATGACTTTTGATGAAGACTGGGGGGGTTGGGGCTCCTTTTAAGTAGGTCCTACCACGAACCCTTGATAAAATTGATGGTGGAACTCAAGGTGGCAGAAGTAACATTTGTGGTTGATACTGGGTTGGCTCAATTCTCCCTAATTCATCCTTCAAGGGGTACAGAACTCTCTAAGGAAAAATGGACAGTATCAGGAGTAAAAGGGGACGGATTCCACATTCTGATATTCAAACAAATGTTAATTAGATTGGGACTAGAACAAATTGAAGGTTCACTCTTATATGTTCCTGAATCAGGAACTAACTAAATCAGGACCTAATTGTGAGACTGGATTTAGGATTAGGAATAGAAGGGGGATAAATAAAAGTAATAATGGGCTTCCTAACAGAGGAAGAGGAAAGATAAATTAATCCTCTTGTGTGGATTAGGGAAGGCAACAGGGGAAGATTAAAATTTATACCTTTACAGATTAAACTAAAGCAACCAGGAGAAATAGTTTGCAGAAAACAATATCCCATTCCCACTGAAAGGAGAAAAATGGGCTCCAATGGGTAATAAAGGAATTCATCAAAGATAGATTATTGGAACCCTGCATGTCACCATATAACACTCCAATTCTCCCAGTCAAAAAGCCTGATGGGTTATATAGATTGGTGAAAGATCTAAGGGCCATAAATCAAATTGTCCAGACCCACCACCCTGTGGTGCCTAACCTCTACAACCTCCCTAGTAAGATATCCTATGAACATAAGTGGTTCAATATGGTGGATCTAAAAGATGCATTCTGAACATGTACTGTAGACTTTAGGGGTAGGGACCTCTTTGCCTTTGAATGGGGAAATCCTATAACTGGGAAGAAAAACAGCAGTACCACTGGACTGTGCTGCCACAAGCTTTCACGGAAGCCCCAAACTTGTTTAGTCAAATCTTAGAAAAATTCCTAGAGGAATTCCAACCTTCCAGGGGAACCCAGTTATTATAATACATAGATGATCTTTAAATTTCTGGGGAGAGGAGGTCCGAGGTATCAGAAACCACCATAAGTTTGCTTAATTTTCTAGGAGAAGGGGGGTTGTGAGTCTCTAAAAACAAATTGCAGTTTGTAGAAAAATAAGTTAAATCTTTAGGACACCTGATTAGTGAAGGAAAGCAGAAAATAAACCCAGAAAGACTGTCAGGAATAGTGGGTCTTCCTTTGCCTAAAACAAAGAGAGAATTCTGAAAATTCTCAGGTTTAACTGGCTGCTGTAGGTTATGGATTGACTCATATGCTCGAAAGACAAAGACTGTGTATCTCAAGCTACTAGAAGAGGAACCTGATCCCTTGCAATGGTCCCCAGAGGACATTCAGGCAATGAGACAGATAAAGCAGGCCCTCATTACAGCCCTAGTCCTGGCCCTCCCATCTTTAGAGAAACCATTCCATCTATTTGTAACAGTAGACCAGGGCATGGCCCTTGGGGTGTTCACTCAGAGCTGGGAAGGGAAGAGGCAACCTGTTGTTTTTGTCGCCAAGCTTTATTATCCTGCCTCTCCAGGGTAGCCCGAATGTGTGCAAGAAGTAGCTGCCACAGCCCTGCTGGTAGAGAAGAGTCAAAAACTAACCCTTGGTGGGGCCCTAATAATGAGCACCCCACATCAGGTCAGGAATACATTAAATAAAAAAGCTGGGAGATGGTTAATAGATTCTCAGATTCTAAAATATGAAGCCATATTACCAGAAAAAGATGATTTGGTCATAACAGCAGATACTTACCTGAATCCAGTCAGTTTCATATGGAAAGGAGAAGAGAACAAAGAGGCATCAGACCATAACTGCTTATACATCACAGAATACCAAACCAAAGTTAGACCAGACCTCAGAAAAGTTCCACTACATGATGGGCTAAGGCTATTTGTGGATGTGTCATCCTGAGTGACAGATGGCAAGAAATATAACAGCTGTGCTGTCATTGATGGAAATAAACACTTTTTAATGTGAGAAAGGTAGATTACCTAATGGCTGGTGGGCCCAAACCTGTGAATTATATGCTGTTAACCAGGCCCTAAAGCTCCTTGAAGGCCAAGAAGGCATTATATAAACTCATTCTAAATATGCCTATGGGGTGATACACACTTTTGGAAAAATATGGACAGAGCAGGGCCTAATAGCAGGGGAAAAGAACTGGTACGTGGAGAACTAGTCAAACAGGTTTTAGAAAGCCTCCTATTTCCAGCAGCGATAACTAATCACACTTAATGTAACTGGTCATCAGTAAAGGAACACTATAGAAGCTATAGGAAATAGGCTGGTAGATGAAGCTGCTAAACAAGCCCCCCTGGAGGAAGAAATTAGACTATTTAGCCTGATCCCAGACCTCCCTGAGGTAGTATTAAGGCCTCAGTTTACCAAAGAGGAGAAAGAAGAATTAGACAGGATAGCGGTCACTCAAACTGAAGATGAGAAATAGTTACTTCCTGATGTGAGAGATGATAAGTAAACCCCTGATGAGAAAACTAATGAATACATTACACAAAAGGAGTCACTGGGGACCCCTGGCTCTGTGTGATGCAATACTTAGAAAGTATTGGTGTTTAGGGATTTATATCCTTGCTAAACAAGTATGTGCAAGTTGTGTAACTTATCAAAGGATGAACAAAAAGGTAATTAGAAGACAGGCCACAGGAGGACGACCTCCTGGACTAAGACCATTCCAGAGCATTCAACTAGATTTCACAGAAATACCCAAGTAGAAAGACTGAAGTCTTTGCTTGTGATCATAGATAACCTTTCCAACTGGGTAGAAGCCTCTCCCAACTGACAGCCACTACTGGGAATATGGTCAAAATAATCTTAGAGCAGATTATATCCAGATTTGGCCTGTTAGAAAATATTGATTCAGACAGTGGCAGCCACTTTACCTCAAGGGTGTTAAGGGAAATTAAGGAAAGTTTACAAATTAGATGGGATTTTACACTCCCTGGCATCCCCTTTACTCTGGAAAGTTAGAAAGAATAAATCAAACTCTCAAAAAGCATATTACCAAACAAATATTAGAAACTCACATGCCCTGGACCAAATGTCTTTCAGGAGCTCTCCTTAGGGTTAGGACAGCCCCTCAAGAAAAAATCTCGAGACTGTCCTCCTTTGAGTTATTACATGGACTCCCATATTTGGGCAGGACTACAGATCTTCCTACTATGGAAACCAAGGACCAATTTTTGAGAAATTATACTGGCCATATCCTTCACCTTGTCATCCCTTAGTTAAAAGGACTTCTGACTCAAACCCCACCTCCTGAGTTCGAAGTTCACCACTTCCAGCCTGGTGACTTGGTGCTGATTAAGACTTGGAAAGAAAACAAGCTCCAACCCAGCTGGGAAGGTCCCTATCAGAAGTGCTTCTGATCACCAAGACGGTCATAGGAACAACTGAAAGGGGGTGAACTCGTACTCGAGTCAAGGGACTGGTAAAAGAGACCCTGGAAGGGAGAGAAAAAGACCAGTGGAAAGTGCATGGGTCACATAAGAAAGCCTTAAAGTTAACTTTAAGAAAAACCTAGAAAGAAAACATGGGCTGGCCCCCCTCTATGGAAGTTAATGTGGTTGGGATGGGCTATTATGCCAGGGACTAAAGACTGGAATGGAGAACGGGGAAACTGGAAAGGGACTCCCAACTACTCACTTAAGCTAGTAATTAATGTAAATAAAACTATAGCACCCCTAACTATAAAATTTGATGCCTGCCAAGTTTTGCCTTGTGGAAATTTAGAAAACCAGAAGCAGGTTTCACAAGCAGATGAGTATCTCCTTCCTGAACTAGATGCAGGCTACAACAGTGCAAGTCCCTGCCCTAGCTGGAATGATGTCTGGTGGACCACCCAATATCAGGGTTGGACTGTCAATATGGGATAGGTAACCCCATCCTGGAGTCCCTTAAAAGATAAAATACATCTATACAAAGGCTCCCCACCAACTAACTGCCAAAACTTAGTGTAACCCTATACTCATAACTATCAACAATCCAGGCACCCTAGATCAAGAACCAAGGGTGGTGCCTCAAGTGTAGGCTGGGGGAAGATGTTGTAGGAAAAGATCCCCTAGGGTGATCTGTTCTTAAATTAATCAAGAACTCAACCTCCCACTTGCCTGGGACTACTCCAACCCCAGACCCTAGTAAGTACTTTATTCCATCACATAATAATCCTAAAAGAGTAGAAATAATTGAAATAAAGGATTTAAGCAAACCTTAGAAATTGAAACAGGGTACAGACATGTGAATGCCTGGGTCGAATGGATCAAATTCTTGGTACAAGCCTTCAAAAAGAGTAATGGCTACACATGTGCTGCAGGATGACCTCAGGTACAGGTGGTTCCACTTCCCCTAGGATAGGATACTGATCCTGAAGGAATGCATTGCATGTTGGCTATATACCAGGACAATGATGCATGCGGAGATGAGACTTGTAAGAGTCTGTCATTTCTCTTTCCTGCATCTCCTCCTGCAGAGGTCAAATACCAGAGCAATCCCCTCATTCTCCATGGGGAATATGAACCACTCCTCTTGCCTCTCTAGGCAGGGGGCAGAGTTCAATAAGCCATGGGAGAACTCTCGGCTTGTACCCACATCCTAAACGTCACTGGTAAGTCAGGTAATGGAAATTACACAGCTTGCCATACACCCCGGCCTGATATCTGGTGGTATTGTGGGAAGAGGAACCTCTGTAACCTGTTACCATCCAATAGGACTGGGACTTGTGCTTTGGTCCAATTGGCCATTCCCTTCACCCTGCCGTTCCATAAGATGCCTGAAAACACACATGGCCACCGAAACCAGAGAGATTTAACAAATTCTTTTGATCCCAATATATATATGTTGACTCAATAGGAGTACCTAGAGGGGGTGCCTAATAAATTTAAGGCCTGAAACCAAATAGCTGTTGGGTTTGACTCAGCACTCATCTGGTGGTCAATTATTAATAAAAATGTGGATTGGATCAATTACATCTATTATAATCAACAGAGATTCATTAGCTATACTTGAAAGACCCTCAAAGGGGTGGCTGGCCAGTTAAATGCCACCGGCCAAAGTGGCCTGGGAAAACAGGCTTGTGCTAGACATGATACTAGCAGAAAAAGGGGGCATATGTGTTATGCAGGGTGGGAAATGTACTTTCATTGCCAGCAATACTGCCCCACATGGAACCATCACAAAAGCTTTACAAGGACTGACAACCCTAGCCAACAAACTGGCAGAAAATGCTGGAATTGATGATCCATTTATGGGTTGCTAGAAGGATGGTTTAGAAAATGGAAAGGCATGGTAGCTTCAATCCTTACATCTCCCATAATTGTGGCAGGAGTCTAAACAGCAGTGGGATGTTGTACTATCCCTGTGTGAGGGGGCTAGCACAGAGATTAATTGAAACAGCTATTAATAAACAAATGTCCATGACTTACCAGCAAAAAAACCTGCTACTATTATAAACCAAATTAAACCCACTCTCCTTTGAGGAAGACAGTAAACAACTTCTAAAGTGATTCACAAAACAAAAAGGTTTAAATGAAAATGAGATCAAAAGAAGTAAATAGAAAAGAGGAGAGAATTAGTGAGAAAACATTTTAAATAGTTCATTGTCAAGGCATGATAAATCTAAGCACTGGCAGCCAGCCTGCGGACGTGACAAACTGCATGGCTCATTCACCTAGCAAGTCATGATAAGTAAACAGGATGTAGAGGAGGAGCCAGCCCATAAAAGGGAAGAAAGTTTCGTTATTAGGAAATCGAAACTTAAGCAGGGAAAGGGACTGGGGTACCACCTTATAAGGAGATAATGAAACTTAGGCTCTGTCCAGGAAGATGGTAACCTCATAGTACTCGACCAGTGAGGGACTGGGGGAGGGAACTGTGTGCTAGGAGATAAATTATGTGCTGTGACTGCCCCAGGTGTGCCTGCCTACCAGACACCCGATCTTGTAAGAACACCATTAAAAGTCTTCTTTCCACTGTTCTTCGTGTTTCTAAGTACATTCTTTGGGCTTGGACAGGTGAATATATTTCTCACAATGGAGAAACTCTCTAGAAGAATAAGGTGTAAAATTTCAAGTACTGCTTTCAGTATTGCTAAGTAAGCTTCTATCAGGCTTACAGTCAGGAATAACCACTGCAAATTCTAGAACACATCCATAACCAGCTACTTGAAGTCATTAGAGAAAGGACAAGCAGTAAAGTCTAGAAGGAGAGTCAATATTTGAATGGAGGTAGGATATGGTGTAAGTATTCTGTTTTTAAGCCTTTTACATGAAGAACAGCATACAGTTGATTCTGCACATGGTGGATAAAATGCCAACAGAAAACATATAGTCTTTCTGAGATGAGAAATCAGAGAACAGAGTGCAAGGCAATGACAGTCTCTGAAACTGGGAGGGAGGGCAGCAATACAAAATATGCAGAGAAAGACACCCTAATTTTTGTGTATAACCTCTGCACAAATCTCTGATTGATCTTTGATCACACAACCACATGGCAGACACAAAATGATGTAACTGATATAAAAGAACTGAACTGAAATTTCAATTGCAGCCCAAGAGAAACAATTTGCTCTTTTTATCTGGTCAAGATAATTATTTGCTTAAAAAATAATAAATCAATCAGCATTCTTCAGAGAGACATAAAAGAATTCAGAATCTCCACAACATACAGTTTAAAATGTCCAGGATAAGATTCAAAAGACTAAACATACAAAGGAATAAAAACACATGATCAATTCTTAATAAAATGTGAATCAATTGAAATACATCCAAAGATGACAATGATATTAGAAGAAACAGAAAAGAATTTTAAACAAGCTATTTATAACTATGTTTAATGATGTAAAAGAAAATATATTGGCAATTAATGAAAAGATAGAACATTGTAGAGAAACAGAAATTATAATAAAATCTCAAGGAAAATTTTGTAAATAAAAAATACAATATTACAGAAAGTAGTCTCTCAACTTGAATATATCAGTAAAAGTAATCCAACCTAAAGAACAGAAAAGGAAAACAGATTTAAAAAATAAAAGAACTTCAAGGACATGCAGAACAATATCAGAAATGTATCCATCATACATGTAATTGAAATCTTAGGAAAAGAGAGAGAAAAAATGGAAAACTATTGGATAAAATTTTCCCCAATTTGGGGAAAGTCATACATTTACAAATTCAAAATGCTCAGCAAACTCCAAGCAAAATAAATACAGAGACAAAAATGCCTAGATGCATTACAGTCAAACTGCTAAAGAAAAAAAAGATAAGGGTAAAATCTTATAAGCAGTCAAAAATAAACAATATATGATACATATTACAATATATTAATATTGTAACAACATATCACATACAGGGAACAATGATTCAAAAGCCACTAACTTATCAGAAGCAATTGAACCTAGATCACAATGAGAAAATATAAAGTGCTAAAAATTAGATCAATCCAGAATTTTATTTCATGTGAAAGAATTCTTTAAGAATGAAGGCTAAATGAAGATATTTCCAGAATAAAAAAAGAAAAAAATAAGTAAATTTGTTTGTCAGAGGACCAGTGAGTGTAAATTCTACCAGATGGAATCTCATATCATAAGAAAGGGATGAAGAGCATCAGAAATTGTAAATATTCAAATAAATACAAAACAGTTTTTAATTTTTAAAAATGCACATGAACTAAAGTTAAGCAAACAGTATAACATTGTTTACTGGGTTTTATATGTATGTAGATGTAATGTATATGACATCAGTAGAATAAGGGATGGAGATTAAAGGAAACTATACAGGTACAAAGTTTCTACATTTTATGTGAAGTGGTAAAATATTAACCACTAAGTGAAGGGAAAGTTAGCAAGTTATAATATATTGTCATTGCTAGAGCAACCATTGAAACACTAATGTAAATAGGTAAACCATAAAACTCAATAGCTAAAGCAAGATATATATCAAAAAATATCAAATAATCCAAATATAGGAAAGAATGAACAGAGGAACAAAAAACCAGAGATGACAAATGAAAAACAGGCAATAAAATAGTAGATCCATATTCAATCGTATCAGCAATCTTACTAAATTTTAACATATTAAACACTCCAATGAAAGGCCAAAAATTTTCAGAAGAGATAAAAGAGCAAAATTGAACTACATTCTTTCAAAATGGTTTGGCCTTTAGTTGTAAAGACATGGATAGGTTGAAAATAAATAGATGGAAAAAAACTCTCTTGTATAGAGTAAGCATCAGAAAGCTGAAGTAGCTATTTTCATATCAGATAAAATAGAATTCAGGCAAAAGGTTTTTCTAGAGCTAATAAGTGACTTTTAATAATAATAAAAGGATCAGCATAGCAGGAATATATATCATAAATGTAAATGTACTTTAAAAGAGCATCAGAATAGAAAAAAACAGAATTAAAAGGAAAAGTTGATAAAATTTCAACTATATTTTAATTCTGTTATTAGATCGAAAGATCAATACATGCACAGATTACTTTTAAAAATACTATCAATCACTTTGACCTAATTGACATGTAGAGAACACTATACCCAAGACATTATTAGCATACATGGTATATTCACTAGGAAAGACCATATTCTGGGCTTAAAAGCAAGTCTCAATAAATTTAAAAGGATTCAAATGAAACAGAGCATGTTATCTAGCCAAAATAAAATTAAATTAGAAATAAATAACAATAAAATGTCTAGTAAAACCCACGTTTGAGAATTAAAGAAGCTCTGAAAAATGTCAGTGTGTGAAAAATAAATAACAAGCAAAGTAAATAAATATTTAAACTGAATAAAAATGAAATACAATATAATAAAAACTGTGGAATGCAGCCAAATAAGTGCCCATAGGGAAATGTATATCTTGAATGCTTATATTCAAAAGAATAAATATCTAAAACAAATGACCCAAATTATCCCCTTAAGAAGCTAGAATACAGTAGCCAAAAAAATGAATCCAAAGTAGGTAGAAGCAAAGAAATACTAAAGAAAAGAAATTAAATTAATGAGATAGAAGAGATTCTTAAAAATAGAGAAAATTAACAAAGCCAAAAGTATACTTCTAGAAAATAATCAATAAAATGAATTGATTTTTTATCTAGGAATAGAAAATATTAATCTAGAAAAACCATGAGACTAGAAATTACCAATATAAGGAAAAAAATCACAATAGACCCCACAGCCATAAAAAGGATACTAAGAGAATGTAAAGAGCAACTCTTTGGCAACAAATATGACAATCCTCATGAAACTGAAAAATTCTCTGAAAGATATAACTTAACAAAACTTACACAAGTTAGAACAGAAAATCTGAATAGCATTGCATCTATTTAATAAATTGAGATAATCATCAAAAGCCATCTCATAAAGAAAACTGTAGACACAGAACATTTAACTGGTGTATCCTATCGAACATTTAAAGAAGAAAGAACACCCATCTGACAGAAACTCTTTTAAAAAATACAGGAGGAGGGAATATTTCCAAACTCCTTATCCCGTTACCAAAGTTGACAAAAATATTACAGAAAAATTAAAAGACTGATATATTCCCTAAATTTAGAGACAAAAACTCTTGTAACATGTAGCAAATGGAATCCAAAAACGTAAAAAAAGAATAGTCCATCATGACAAAATGGGATGTATTCCAAGAATGGAAGATTGGTTTAACATTGCAAAAATCAATTAATGCTATTTACCATTTTGATCAAATAAAAATAACTGTGAATATTATGATAGCTATCAAAATTATTTGAGAAAATTTAACACCATTTTATGATAGAAACTATCAGCAAATGAGAAATAGAAAGAAAATTCCTCACTCTAATAAAGAATAACTATGTACAACCAGGAAACATAATACTAAATGATAAAATATTGAACATTTTCCATCCAAATTGTGAAGAACTCAAGGATTTCAACTCTTAATCTATTTAATATTGTAATAGAAGTTCTGACCATAACAATAAGGTAAAAACAATAAAGTGTATATTGATGAGAAAGAAATAACATCCCTCTTAATTACAGGTAATATGATTGCTTCAGAAATCCGAAAAATTTACAAAACTACTAAAAATAATAGATGAAGTTAGCAAGATAATAAGAAAAAAGATTAAGATTTTAAAACATTTTATTTATACCCTCTTAAGTATAAATTAAAACATAATTTGTGAAAATAATATATCCATCATAGTTCTAAAAATATGCTTAGAAATAAAACAGGAGGAAATTTGTGAGACTTTTACACTGGAAGTGAAAATGACCCAACTCTTCCATAGAATTTATGTTTACTGCTTTTTGAATAAACATAGAAATTCACCCTCCTGATCCGAAAGCCTGAAACTTACATTTGTCTTATCCAAGTTCTTTCCTCAGGAAACCACTCTCAGGCCTTCCAGATCGTATCAAGGAACTGAAACTCACCAGATCACTGCATCCAGACAATGAGATGCCAGCTCCTCATTTATCATGATTCCTGATTACCAACTCCTCTCTTACCCCAGCCCCAGCCCTCATCCCTGTTTTCTCTGCCATATAGACTCCTAATTTTAGTTGGTCAGAAAGAATTTGAGACTGATCTCCTGTTCTCTGCTGCAGCACCCGAATAAAGACTTCTTCCATTGGAAAACTCAACATCTTGGTGATTGTCTTTCTATGCAGCAAGTGGCAGGACTCAGACTGAACCCTGGTGTTTTGGTAAAAGAAGCAACACAACTTTGCTGAAAGGAATGAAAGAAAACTCCCTCTCCCCAATGGAGAGATATAGTGTATTCCTTGGCTGGAATATTTAACATTGTTAAGATTTTAATTTACTCAAAATTTATATATAAATTACATGTAAACCCAATCAAAACCCCTGCAAATTTTCATAGAAATTAACAAGCCAATTCTGCTTTTATGTTTAAATACAAAGGACCTAGATTACACAAATCGATTCTTAAAATGAAGAACAAGTTTGCAGAGTTGTCCAAATTAGATTTCAAGACTTAGTATAAAGCTATGAAAATCAGTCAGTCACTGTCACCCTGATACCCAAACCAGGAAAGGACATAAAAAAAGAAAACTAGAGACTAATATCCCTGATGAACATAGATGCTAAACTCTTCAACAAAATACTAGTAACCAAATCCAACAGCACATCAAAAAGATAATACACCATGGATTTATCTGATACACCATGATCAAGTGGGTTTTATCCCAGGAATGCAAGGATGATTTAACATACACAAGTCAATAAATGTGATATATCACAAAAACATAATTAAAAATAAAAACCATATGATTGTTTAAATTAATGCAGAAAAAGCATTTGATAAAATCTAGCATCCCTTTATGATAAAAAAAAAAACACTCAACAAACTAGGCATAGAAAGAACTTACATGAAAATAATAAAAGCCATATATGACAAACACACCACCAACATCATACTGAATGGGGAAAAGTTGAAACATTCCCTCTGAGAACTAGAACAAGACAAGGATGCCCACTTTCACCACTTCTTTTTCTTTTTTTTTTTTTTCTTTTTTTTTTTTAATTATCTCTAATTTTAATTACATGGCTGAAATGCAGAGTGATTTCTAATTACATGTTGTGGACATACTCTGAGGTATTTTTTTTTAATTGTACCTTCAGTTCTAGGGTACATGTGGATAACGCGCAGGTTTGTTACATATGTATACCTGTGCCATGTTGGCATGCTGCACCCATCAACTCGTCAGCACCCATCAACTCGTCATTTACATCAGGTATAACTCCCAATGCAATCCCTTCCCGCTCCCCCCTCCCCATGATAGGCCCCGGTGTGTGATGTTCCCCTTCCTGAGTCCAAGTGATCTCATTGTTCAGTTCCCACCTATGAGTGAACACATGCGGTGTTTGGTTTTCTGTTCTTGCAATAGTTTGCTGAGAATGATGGTTTCCAGCTGCATCCATGTCCCTACAAAGGACACAAACTCATCCTTTTTTATGGTTGCATAGTATTCCATGGTGTATATGTGCCACATTTTCTTAATCCAGTCTGTCACTGATGGACATTTGGGTTGATTCCAAGTCTTTGCTATTGCAAATAGTGCCGCAATAAACATACATGTGCATGTGTCTTTATAGCAGCATGATTTATAATCCTTTGGGTATATACCCAGTAATGGGATGGCTGGGTCATATGGTAAATCTAGTTCTAGATCCTTGAGGAATCGCCATACTGTTTTCCATAATGGTTGAACTAGTTTACAATCCCACCAACAGTGTAAAAATGTTCCTATTTCTCCACATCCTCTCCAGCATCTGTTGTTTCCCGACTTTTTAATGATCGCCATTCTAAATGGTGTGAGATGGTATCTCATTGTGGTTTTGATTTGCATTTCTCTGATGGCCAGTGATGGTGAGCATTTTTTCATGTGTCTGTTGGCTGTATGAATGTCTTCTTTTGAGAACTGTCTGTTCATCTCCTTTGCCCACTTTTCAATGAGGTTGTTTGTTTTTTTCCTGTAAATTTGTTTGAGTTCTTTGTAGGTTCTGGATATTAGCCCTTTGTCAGATGGGTAGATGCAAAAATGTTCTCCCATTCTGTAGGTTGCCTGTTCACTCTGATGGTAGTTTCTTTTGCTGTGCAGAAGCTCTTTAGTTTAATTAGATCCCATTTGTCAATTTTGGCTTCTGTTGCCATTGCTTTTGGTGTTTTAGACATGAAGTCCTTGCCCATGCCTATGTCCTGAATGGTATTACCTAGGTTTCCTTCTAGGGTTTTCATGGTATTAGGTCTAACATTTAAGTCTCTAATCCATCTTGAATTAATTTTCGTATAAGGAGTAAGGAAAGGATCCTGTTTCAGCTTTCTACTTATGGCCAGCCAATTTTCCCAGCACCATTTATTAAATAGGGAATCCTTTCCCCATTTCTTGTTTTTCTGAGGTTTGTCAAAGATCAGATGGCTATAGATGTGTGGTATTATTTCTGAGGACTCTGTTCTGTTCCATTGGTCTATATCTCTCTTTTGGTACCAGTACCATGCTGTTTTGGTTACTGTAGCCTTGTAGTAGAGTTTGAAGTAAGATAGCATGATGCCTCCAGCTTTGTTCTTTTGACTTAGGATTGTCTTGGTAATGCAGGCTCTTTTTTGGTTCCATATGAACTTTAAAGCAGTTTTTTCCAATTCTGTGAAGAAACTCATTGGTAGCTTGATGGGGATGGCATTGAATCTATAAATAACCTTGGGCAGTATGGCCATTTTCACGATATTGATTCTTCCTATCCATGAGCATGGTATATTCTTCCATTTGTTTCTGTCCTCTTTTATTTCTCTGAGCAGTGGTTTGTAGTTCTCCTTGAAGAGGTCCTTTACATCCCTTGTCAGTTGGATTCCTAGGTATTTCATTCCCTTTGAAGCAATTGTGAATGGAAGTTCAATGGTGATTTGGCTGTTTGTGTGTTACTGGTGTATAAGAATGCTCTTGATTTTTGCACATTAATTTTGTATCCTGAGACTTTGCTGAAGTTTCTTATCAGCTTAAGGAGATTTTGGGCTGAGACAATGGGGTTTTCTAAATATACAATCATGTCATCTGCAAACAGGAACAATTTGACTTCTTCTCTCCCTAACTGAATACCCTTTATTTCTTTCTCTTGCTGATTGCCCTAGCCAGAACTTCCAACACTGTTGAAAAGGAGTAGTGAGAGAGGGCATCCCTGTCTTCTGCCAGTTTTCAAAGGGAATGCTTCCAGTTTTTGCCCATTCAGTATGATATTGGCTGTGGGTTTGTCATAAATAGCTCTTATGATTTTGAGATATGTTCCATCAATACCAAATTTATTGAGTGTTTTTAGCATGAAGAGCTGTTGAATTTTGTCAAAGCCCTTTTCTGCATCTATTGAGATAATCATGTGGTTCTTGTCTTTGGTTCTGTTTATATGCTGGATTATGTTTATTGATTTGCGAATGTTGAACCAGCCTTGCATCCCAGGGATGAAGCCCACTTGATCAAGGTGGATAAGCTTTTTGATGTGCTGCTGGATCCGGTTTGCCAGTATTTTATTGAGGATTTTTGCATCGATGTTCATCAGGGATATTGGTCTAAAATTCTCTTTTTTTGTTGTGTCTCTGCCAGGCTTTGGTATCAGGATGATGTTGGCCTCATAAAATGAGTTAGGGAGGATTCCCTCTTTTTCTATTGATTGGAATAGTTTCAGAAGGAATGGTACCAGCTCCTCCTTGTACCTCTGGTAGAATTCAACTGTGAATCCATCTGGTCCTGGACTTTTTTTCGTTGGTAGGCTATTAATTATTGCCTCAATTTCAGAGCCTGCTATTGGTCTATTCAGGAATTCAGCTTCTTTCTGGTTTAGTCTTGGAAGAGTGTAAGTATCCAGGAAATTATCCATTTCTTCTAGATTTTCTAGTTTATTTGTGTAGAGGTGTTTATAGTATTCTCTGATGGTAGTTTGTATTTCTGTGGGGTCGGTGGTGATATCCCCTTTATCATTTTTTATTGCGTCTATTTGATTCTTCTCTCTTTTCTTCTTTATTAGTCTTGCTAGCGGTCTATCAATTTTGTTGATCTTTTCCAAAAACCAACTCCTGGATTCAATGATTTTTTTGGAGGGTTTTTGTGTCTCTATCTCCTTCAGTTCTGCTCTGATCTTAGTTATTTCTTGCCTTCTGCTAGCTTTTGAATGTGTTTGCTCTTGCTTCTCTAGTTCTTTTAATTGTGATGTTAGAATGTCAATTTTAGATCTTTCCAGCTTTCTCTTCTATGCATTTAGTGCTATAAATTTCCCTCTACACACTGCTTTAAATGTGTCCCAGAGATTCTGGTATGTTGTATCTTTGTTCTCATTGGTTTCAAAGAACATCTTTATTTCTGCCTTCATTTCGTTATGTACCCAGTAGTCATTCAGGAGCAGGTTATTCAGTTTCCATGTAGTTGAGCAGTTTTGACTGAGTTTCTTAGTCCTGAGTTCTAGTTTGATTGCACTGTGGTCTGAGAGACAGTTTGTTATAATTTCTGTTCTTGTACATTTGCTGAGGAGTGCTTTACTTCCAACTATGTGGTCAATTTTGGAATAAGTGCGATGTGGTGCTGAGTAGAATGTATATTCTGTTGATTTGGGGTGGAGAGTTCTATAGATGTCTATTAGGTCTGCTTGCTGCAGAGATGAGTACAATTCCTGGATATCCTTGTTAACTTTCTGTCTCGTTGATCTGTCTAATGTTGACAGTGGGGTGTTAAAGTCTCCCATTATTATTGTATGGGAGTTTCTTTGTAAGTCTTTAAGGACTTGCTTTATGAATCTGGGTGCTCCTGTATTGGGTGCATATATATTTAGGATAGTTAGCTCTTCCTGATGAATTGATCCCTTTACCATTATGTAATGGCCTTATTTGTCTCTTTTGATCTTTGATGGTTTAAAGTCTGTTTTATCAGAGACTAGTATTGCAACTCCTGCTTTTTTTTTGTTCTCCATTTGCTTGGTAGATCTTCCTCCATCCCTTTATTTTGAGCCTATGTATGTCTCTGCCTGTGAGATGGGTCTCCTGAAGACAGCAAACTGATGGGTCTTGACTCTTTATCTAGTTTGCCAGTCTGCATCTTTTAATTGGAGCATTTAGTCCATTTACATTTAAGGTTAATATTGTTATGTATGAACTTGATCCTGCCATTATGATATTAACTGGTTATTTTGCTCGTTAGTTGATGCAGTTTCTTCCCAGTCTCGATGGTCTTTACATTTTGGCATGTTTTTGCAATGGCTGGTACCGGTTGTTCCTTTCCATGTTTAGTGCTTCCTTCAGGGTCTCTTGTAAGGCAGGCCTGGTGGTGACAAAATCTCTAAGCATTTGCTTATCTGTAAAGGATTTTATTTCTCCTTCACTTATGAAACTTAGTTTGGCTGGATATGAAATTCTGGGTTTAAAATTCTTTTCTTTAAGAATGTTGAATATTGGCCCCCACTCTCTTCTGGCTTGTAGAGTTTCTGCCGAGAGATCTGCTGTGAGTCTGATGGGCTTCCCTTTGTGGGTAACCCGACCTTTCTCTCTGGCTGCCCTTAAGATTTTTTCCTTCATTTCAACTTTGGTGAATCTGGCAATTATGTGTCTTGGAGTTGCTCTTCTTGAGGAGTATCTTTGTGGCATTCTCTGTATTTCCTGAATTTGAATGTTGGCCTGTCCTCCTAGGTTGGGGAAGTTCTCCTGGATGATATCCTGAAGAGTGTTTTCCAACTTGGTTCCATTTTCCCCCTCACTTTCAGGCACCCCAATCAGACGTAGATTTGGTCTTTTTACATAATCCCATCTTCTTGCAGGCTTTGTTCATTTCTTTTTCTCCTTTTTTCTTTAGGTTTCTCTTCTCGCTTCATTTCATTCATTTGATCCTCAATCGCTGATACTCTTTCTTCCAGTTGATCGAGTCGGTTACTGAAGCTTGTGCATTTGTCACGTATTTCTCGTGTCATGGTTTTCATCTCTGTCCATTCGTTTATGGTCTTCTCTGCATTAATTATTCTAGTTATCAATTCTTCCACTTTTTTTTCAAGATTTTTAGTTTCTTTGCGCTGGATACGTAATTCTTCCTTTAGCTCTGAGAAGTTTGATGGACTGAAGCCTTCTTCTCTCATCTCGTGAAAGTCATTCTCCGTCCAGCTTTGATCTGTTGCTGGCGATGAGCTGCGTTCCTTTGCAGGTGGTGACATGCTCTTATTTTTTGAATTTCCAGCTTTTCTGCCCTGCTTTTTCCCCATCTTTGTGGTTTTATCTGCCTCTGGTCTTTGATGATGGTGACGTACTGATGGGGTTTTGGTGTGGGTGTCCTTCCTGTTTGTTAGTTTTCCTTCTAACAGTCAGGACCCTCAGCTGTAGGTCTGTTGGAGATTGCTTGAGGTCCTCTCCAGACCCTGTTTGCCTGGGTATCAGCAGCAAAGGCTGCAGAAGATAGAATATTGCTGAACAGCGAGTGCACATGTCTGATTCTTGCTATGGAAGCTTCCTCTCAGGAGTGTACTCCACCGTGTAAGGTGTGGGGTGTCAGTCTGCCCCTAGTGGGCAATGTCTCCCAGTTAGGCTACTCAGGGGTCAGGGACCCACTTGAGCAGGTATTCTGTCCGTTCTCAGATCTCAACCTCCGTGTTGGGAGATCCACTGTTCTGCCTTGCCACAAGATCGCAGACTGCTGTGCTAGCATGAGGGAGGCTCCGTGGGCGTGGGACCCTACCGGCCAGGTGTGGGATATAGTCTCCTGGTGTGCCCATTTGCTAAGATCCTTGGTAGAGTGCAGTATTGGGGTAGGAGTTACCCGATTTTCCAGGTGTTGTGTGTCTCAGTTCCCCTGGCTAGGGAAAGGGATTCCCTTCCCCCTTGTGCTTCCCAGGTGAGGCGATGCCTCGCCCTGCTTCAGCTCTCGCTGGTCGGGCTGCAGCAGCTGACCAGCACTGATTGTCAGGCACTCTCTAGTGAGATAAACCCAGTACCTCAGTTGAAAATGCAGAAATCACCTGTCTTCTGTGTCGCTGGCGCTGGGAGTTGGAGACTGGAGCTGTTTCTATTCGGCCATCTTGCTCCCTTGCCCCTTCTATTTAAAATAGTACTGCAAGTCCTAGCCAGAGCAACAAGGGAAGAGAAAGAAATAAAGGGTATTCAAATTGGAAAAGAGGAAGTCAGACTATTGCTTTTCATCCATGACATGATCATAGACCTAGAAAACCCTAAAGACTCCTCCAAAAGACTCCTAGTGTCAGTAATGGGACGGCTATTGTGATATTGTTTCCCAGTGATGATCCCATTTTGGTTCCATATGACTGTCCTTGGCCAGAGACATGCAGATGACATCAGTGGCTGCTCTGCAGGTCATCAGTGATCTACAACTATTGGTCAGGCATGCTTTCTCCTGCATCTCTCTAATCAAATAAGCAAATGATGTATCAGAGGGTCTTACATATACTGAGCACCTTTTCTAATCCTAAGGTCTGGTCCTTGTGACCACACTGTTAGCAGAGCAGGTGGATGAAGCACAGGGACAGAGAGATGGACATGTGAACATCATATAACACAGGGCTCCACTAGAATGCTCTTTCCACTTCAGATGCTTTCTAAAATTGTGAGTGTAAAACCTACACCAATACTTTCCCTTTGTTTCTTGCTACATTTTGAAACTTGACTAAATAAACCATGAGATTTGAACACCTTACATTGGTTCTGTGTGTCTATCTGTTCTGAAACCTCTGGGACAGCTTCTATGATGGTTATTTTATCAAGTGATTACCTACTGTTGCAGTATGCTCAGGTGACCCAAATTGTCTGAGGAAGATAAACTCAAAGACTATGGTTAAATGTGCAATTGGGAGATGCTGACTGGATTTAGACTGAATGGTTAAATTTGCTTTATGCCCTAAATACCTAAAGATACAATATATTCAAAGGGAAACCTGAAAAAAATCACACTTGAATGATGCCATTTTTTAAAGCCCAAGATGCCAGTTTAAAAAAAAACTCAGAACTTCGTAGCAGTTCAATGATTTTAAGTAATTCTACATAATATAATAGCAGCAGAAATACACACACACAACGCGCACACACACATGCAGACACGCCAGTAAGAATATCAACGAATGTTTTTGTTATGCAAAACAAGTACTGGACAAAGCACTAATTCTGGAGCAGAAAACTCTCAAGCCAGCTTGTAGCTCAGAGATTTCAACAATTAACTTGACCTGTCTGTTCTTCTAATTATCTCTCTTCTGCATAGAATTTCGGTGAAAATTGAATACTTTAAATTTCTTAGATTAAAATGATGTAAACATCCAAAATATCAGGCCATTTTATATTTTCTAAGTAGAAATATATTTCCTCTAATACAAAATGTTTCTCTAAAACATCAAGTAGTTTGTTTAGAGGTAAGTTGTCTTTTCGTTAACATGTCTCTAATTTCTCTTGGTACAATTCCATTTTCTACCTTGATTGTGCACCACAAACATGTGGAAAGATTGTTCATAGCAGATATATCAATGCCACACTAGAGGTTTGTTTTGTTTTGCTTTTAAAATTAAGTTGGCCAGGAGTAAGACTGACTATATTTATAGACTTGAGTTTTCATATCTTGAGTGTTCAAAATGGGATAGGATTTGTATTTTGATATTTTTAGTAGAATAATGCAATAAATCAAAATAGAGATAGCCAATTTGAGGGATTTTATGTAACATTTAAAAATGTTAGGTACATGAGGAAGTCTAGTAAACCTGACTAAAGAATAGACCAGGCTAAATTATTAGATTATGCTTATCATCATTGTGTGTACAGAATGACTAAAACTCAGCTTAATGAAATGTTACCAAAGTTTCTTGAGAGAAACTGCTAAAATTATTAAATAAAAAGGTTAAGTCTTATGAATTGGCAAGGATGAGATAGCCAACAAAACACCAAAGTTTCTGGGAGTCAGAAACTTGAGTACTCCACTAAACACTGTTAACTTCAAGTATATCTTTTAATTTCTTTGCAGCTCCTTTGCCTAACATATCACTACGATGCTATTTTCTGAAGATTTTTCTGGCTAGGACAGTTTCAGTTGGTTTTCCACTTACAGTTGATCACTTATTAGTAAACCAACAGATACCTTTATGGAAATAATTTGGAGCTTTCAGAAAAGCCTACAGATTCTGAATGGAAGAAGTAAAAGTACTGTCAAGAAATAAAAACTAATAGGAAAAATGATGTATCAGTGGATTCCCAGAGAGCACTGGCTGATGCCTCTGTCCTAAAGTATCTTCTTGCTTCTGTCAGAAAATGGTCCCTTCTTTCAGCTTTCTGAATTCTCATATTTTAAAGATTCTGAATTTCTCTGTGGGCCAACGTTGACTTCATTGTCACTCACTAACTTGAAGTCCTAAATTAACTTAATTAGGGCATTGCTACTGCAATTCCGGACTCGACATTGAAAGTTTTGGCAAATGTAGAACAGGACATGCCTGCCTGCTCTACACGTCTTCCTGGTTCTTTCCAACTCCACAACGCATGTTTGAACAAGGATAAATGAGACATTGTAGAAGAGATGCAATAAAGAGAAATATAAATGAGGCAATTTTAAAAATTATCTCTGTAAGTGAAGGAAAAGAATTAAAACGTTAACTCTTTCATGGGGTGGGAGCGGGGGGGGGGGGGGGTAAACTTGAGCACATATACAGTCCTAGACCTGTTTTCTTATCCTTGGTCTAGTTGCCACCTCAACAACTCCTTCTTCAAACAAATATCCATTGCACAAACTACAACTCTGCCTACAGAACACCACCATTCATAACAACCCCCTATCAATGAAAGTCATTTTTCCCCTTGCAACCATATACCCTCCCAGTAATGTAAAATATGTGGTGATATCAAATAGGTTGCATCCAAATTATAGGAAGCCAGTCTCAATAACACAATTAAGGAGATTCAGGGGCATTTTGGTAGAACAGTCTTACTCCTAACTGGGTTGTGGGTCTCTCAGTAGGGAGTAGGTCTGTCCTACTAATTAGAAATGCTTGAATCAATGACCCAATCCCTCCTTATCCTCCTGGGCTCTTTGTCTTTTCCTATAATCTTAAGGAATTCTATTTTTTTCTGAGAGACAGCAATCGTTCACTGCCTGAGTTCAGCAAAATCCACACACTGGACATCATTATGGAGAACAGCAGCAGTTTCTTTCTTACTCACTTTCAACAACCATTCTGGATAGAGGGATGTGTGCAGGGATACACTTTATTTCCAATTATGCATATTGTATTTGTGCAATTCCAAGACAACAGTTTTTCTGAAACAAAAACACCACCACATTAAATATGTACATTAATAAGACATTTTCCAATTTCAAAGGTTAAAATATGAAATAAATGTACATCTTAGAATATAGCTTATCAAGTATTATACATATAGATATATGTTTACAAAAAATTATTGGGCAATCAAATTTAATATACCTTTCCCCAGAATGTCTTTCTTCTTCTCTGTAGAATCTTGGAAAACTTGTAGTGCATGTAATGTAATAATTTAAACTTCACAGTTTTCCAAGCACCTGTGGAACTCTACTGAAAACTAAAACTTCAGATTTATCAAAACCTCATGCTTAAAGCAACTAAAATGAGAAACCTATTTTCATTTTCCTTAGAATCAGCCCTCCTGAATACCAAATATCAGAGAAAGGGAGAAAACTGCCCCTAAACCACCTAAGTATAACTTCAATCTCTGTCAACTTGAAGGAACCCGCGAATGGCATTGCAGAATCTTTTCTACTGCTTTCAGTGTGACAGTGGTTTACAAATCACCCAAGAGTCCTTCAAAGAGCTAGCTGTCCTGCTTTTATTCTAGCTTTCCTTCTTTTTTCTTTCTTCTTTCTCCTTCCTTCTTTGCCTTCTCCTTCTGTGTGTATGTGTGTTTTTGCCTGAGCATGTGTGTGTTAAAGACATCTTAATATGACAATATTTGCCCAGAGGTCCTCACAATTCTAGCACTTTTAAACCCTCTGAAAACAAAGTAGAAAAACTAAACAATCAAGGCCAAGAAAAGCAATGTTAGTGCCTGGGGACCCAGAACTAGAGTGAACATGAAAGTCAAGAGCTTGTAGTTAAAAGAAAAATTGACTATAAATTAAAGGATACTTCCTCCTTTATCTGCCAGATGAAACAAAAAATAATAAAGCCTACATTATATGAACCATCCCAGTGACCCATGGGGTTGAGACTTCTCCCTCCCAAAAAGAAAACATGTTTTCTTAATTGAAACATAGAGATTTTCTATGATATTGACCTGACTTTCAATTCAGGAAAAGCTGATCACCTGTTACTCACTATTTAGCACTGTTATAAGGCATGACAGTTAATATCATAATCTCTTTCACAACACTGTAAGAAAGTATTCTAATTCTTGCTAATTCTTTCCAATTTCATTGGCGTGGACTGTTGTTCATGAATATTTGGTTTTGTTTCTTGGCTTTGCTCCCCATTCTCTTTCTTTTGGAATATTTCCTAACTTACTCTTGTTTGGGTTCATCTTTATCAATACAACCATACAAGCAATGAAAAAGTTCTTAATGTTAAATTTTACTTGTTGCTATAGCCAAATGTTTGGCATCGTGTAGCCAGAATGAATTTATAGTGGATTGAATTTGCCACTTTTTATCCAGTTATTTGGACATTGTGTATATATAACCTCTACTCTTTGAAAAATAAAGAAGCAAACCAAGAGTGAGAATAATGTTTATGTAAGTTTATGAAACTTAAGATAAATATCACTATCTCTGGAGAGATCTGTTTCCATCATACTATGACATTTTTCTGCAAACTAGTTGGCAGAGGATATATTGATTCTCTTGGTGCAAAAATAAATATTTCATCAGTAAATATATCAAAGTTATACTGTATCTATTTTGTGGCACACATAGCATATCCTCCATTTAGACATTGATATTTAAATTGTAATTTTTAAAATAACAATATACCCTTTAATTCTACTGAAAACCAGATCTTCTATCAGCTTTGAAATTGTCACATAATTCTAAGGTTTAGTGATCTGACTTCAGCAAACATATTATAAAAAACAACTAAAATATATTTATAAATTTAAGTTTTAAAAATGTATGTTTTATTTGATTAAGAAATAGGTCCAAAACCTTAACAGACACCTTATCAAAGAAGACATACAGTTGGCAAACAGGCACATGAAAAGATGCTTTACATCATATGTCATCAAGGAAATGTAAATAAAAGAGCAATGAGATACTACCACACACCTACTAGAAAGGCCAAAATCTAGAACACTGACAACACCAAATGCTGGCAAAAATGTGGAGCAACAGGAACTCTCTCATTTATTGCTGATGGGAATGCAAAATGGTACAGCCACTTTGTAGAAGAGTTTGACAGTTTCTTACAAAACTAAGTATACTCTTAACATATGATCCATCAGTTGCACCTCTTGTATTTATTCAAAAGAGTTGAAAATTTATGTCCATACAAAAACCTGAACATAGACGTTTACAGCAACTTTATTCATAATGGCCAAAACTTGGCAGCTACAAGATGTCCTTCAGTAGTGAATGGATAAACTGGTACATCCAGACTACGGAATATTATTCAGTGCTAAAAAGAAGTTCGCTAGAAAGTCATAGAAATACATGGAGGATACTTAAATGCATATTACTAAGTAAAAGAAGGGAATGTGAAAAGGCCATGTACTGTATTATTCCAATGATATGACATTCTGGAAAAAACAAATCTATGAAGACAGTAAAAGGATTGGTGGTTGTCAGTGATTAGAAGAAAAGGAGGGATGAATAAGCCAAGCACAGAGAATTTTTAGGGCAGTGAAACTATTCTGTATGACATTATAACGGTAGATATATGTCATTATAAATTTGTCCAAACCCATAGAATGTACAGCACAAAAAGTGAACCCTAATGTAACCTATGGATGCTGGATGATAATGATGTGTCAATGTAGGCCCATCATTGTAACAAATGTACCATTCTGATGGGAGATGTTGATATAGGGCATGTTATGCACGTGTGGAGGAACTGGGGGTATATGGGAAATCGCTATACCTTCCTCTCAATTTTGCTGTGAACCTAAAACTGCTCTAAAGAATAAAGTCTGATAATTTGTTTTATTTTTTAAAAATCTATGTCCTAACACCAAGAAAAACAGCTTATTAAAATAGGTCAGAGGTCACCAAGCCATAAACCATACCTTACACTGAATAAGCCAATAGACTACAATTTGACTTTTGAATTGTTATAGAATTCAATAATTTACTTTTTTCATGATAAATCTATAGATACAATTTGAAGTGATGCGTATGCTGGATATGCTGATGAAAGCACAACAAAAAACAATAACAACAAACCCAACTTTGTTCTCCACGAAAAGTCAAAGGCTGTTCAATTTTGCATAGTGGAAGAGGGTATTAACATATACTATGAAAACTTTCAAAAAAGTCAATATTAAATACATAATCTCTTAATACAATTATTAGCTGACCAGAGAGATTTTTCAGTCTGATTAATTCATATGAAACCTCTTAAGTATAACAAACTCCACAACAAAGAGTATTTGTCCATATTACATGACACAGTTGATAATTTCAAGATTATTTTAACTATCAGATATTTGTGGGGATATGATCAAGAAATTTTACTTTATGCTTTAATTTGAATTAATATACCCTTATATCTAAACCCTTAGAAAAATTGATCAGAACATGCCTTTATTAAAAAAACACTAATCAACATGAATAATGAAGGAACATATCTCAAAATAATAAAGGACCTAGATGACAAAACCACAACTAACCTCATACTGAAATGAGGAAAAATTGAAGACTTTCCTCTAAGGACTGGAACAACCCAAGGATGCCCACTTTCACCCCTATTATTCAACATAATACTGGAAATTCTGGTCATAGCAATTAGGCAAGATGATAAAATAAAGGACATTCAAATTGGAGAGGAAGAAGTAAAAACATCCTTGTTCACAGATGACATGATCTTACACCTAGAAAACCTAAAGACTCCACTAAAAGACTGTTATAACCGATAAAGTAATTCAGTAACATTGCAAGATACAAAATCAAAATTAACTTTTGAGTTAATGCTGGAAGAGTTAAGACTTTGGAGGACTGTTGGGAAAGCATGATTGGATTTTGCAATGTGAGAAGGACATGAGATTTGGGAGGGGCCAGAGACAGAATGATATGGTTTGGATCTGTGTCCTCATCCAGATCTCATGTGCAATGGTTGGAGATAGGGCCTGGTGGGAGGTGATTGGATCATGGGGCGATTTCTAATGGTTTTTCACCATCCTGCTAGTGCTGTTCTCATGATAGACTTCTCACAAGATCTGACTGTTCAAAATTGTGTAACACTTCCCCTCGGCCCCTTTTCCTCCTGCTCTGGTCACATAAAATGTGCATGCTTCCTTTTTGCCTTCCACCACGATTATAACTTTCCTGAGGCCTCCCCTGCCACACTTCCTGTACAGCCTGCAGAAGCATGAGCCAATTAAACCTCTTTTCTTTATAAATTACCCAGTCTCGGGTCTTTCTTTATAGCAGTGTGAGAATGAACTAATATACCATTTGACAAAGGATCAATAACCAGAATATATATGGAGCTCAAACAACTCAATAACAAAAAGACAAATAATCCAATTTAAAAATGGGTAAAGGATCTAAATAGGCATTTCCGGAAAGAAGACATACACATGGAAAACAGGTATATGAAAAAATGTTCCACATCGCTAATCATTGGAGAAAGGCAAATCAAAATCAAAATGAGATATCATCTCACTCCAGTTAAAATGGCTTTTATCCAAAAGACAGATAATAATGGATGGCGGCAAGGATGTAAAGAAAGGGGAACCCCCGTACGCTATTGGTGGGAATGCAAATGAGTACAGCCACTATGAAAAACAGTATGGAAATTCCTCCAAAAACTATGCAATTCCACTTCCGGGTTTACATCCAAAAGAACTGAAATCAATATATCAAGGAGATAGAGACCTGTACTCCCTCATGTATTGCAGTGCCATTCACAATAGCCAAAATGTGGAATCAACCTAAGTGCCCATCAATGCATAAATAGATAAAGAACATGTGGTATTTGTACACAACATATTATTCAGGTATAAAAAAGAATAAAATCCTGTCATGTGCAGCAACATGAATGACACTGGAGACCATTATGTTACGTGAAACAAGCCAAGCACAGAAGGACAAATACTGCATATTATCATTCACATGTGGGAGTTAAAAAAGTGAATGACATGAAGATAGACAGTAGATTGGTGGTTACTAGAGGCCAGGAAGGGGAGGCAGAAAGGAGGGATGAAGAGGGAAAAAGAATATAAATGTATTTGTTATCACTGAACTGTATGCTTTAAAATGGTAAAGCTGGTAAATTGTATATGTATATTTTATTTCAATAAATTAATGTATAAGGCTGTGATATTTTAGATATGCTAATTTTTATTTATAATAATTGCACAATGTTAATTAAAGCATGTATACTTCACTGACATATTTCTAAAGAGAAATGGCAAGCAATGTTTTTTAAAACAGAAAAGTTTTTGTCTTTTTACAAACAGGATATTAACAAATAAGTGTCTTAGTCTTATTCACCTCCACGGACACATCATAGGTAAAAGAAACCTATCTTAAATTCACAACATAAATTAGTACTAATATCAGAACAAATTTTTCAAATATAGAGCATTAAAAATATTTACTTCCTATTTAACAATTTGCAGGTACGGGACAACAGTGAACCAATATTTTCCAAATGACTAATGACTGATGACGCAAAATCATACCTAGGTAAAAGATTCATTCAAAGTGCAAAATAGACCAATGAATCTTAATGTTACAGCATATGAAAAGTTCATTGCTGAACAGATCCCAAATTGCAACTAAGCTTTAAGAAAATGTTCCTTATTGATTTTTGATAGAATATCAAAGGAAACTTTGCACAATTATCTGCAAAGGCTATTAAAATACTCATTTCATTTTTCTGCTTCATATCTGCATAGAAATATATTTTCTTCATATTTGTCAACAAAAACTACATATCACAAACGCTTGATTCCAGAAATAGATATAAAAATCCAGCTATCCCCTATTCAGACATACATTAAAGAGATAAGCAAGATGTAAAACAATGCCACTCTTCTTATCTTTGTGTTTTGTTTTGGAAAATACATTGATCATAAAAATGTGTTCGTACATTAAAATAAAAATTCTGGACCCCAGCTCAGGGTTGACTTAACTAAAACTTTACTAATCCTGGAGATGGAGGCTCTATCTATACAATATCAATACAATTTATTAATTTAAATTTCATTGTAAAAAGCTCATGTATTATAATGAAAATAAAAGTTGCTAAATATTTTATTTTACTTTTGTTTTTCTAAGCTCAGGCAAATTAATTTAAGCATATAGGAAAATGTCTATAAACATTTAATTTCTAAAGAATGAAAATTGCCAAGTATATGAAAATGCTTAAATATATTTTGTTTTGTAAAAATAAGGGCAAGTAGAGGTTTGTCATTTTTTTCTTCTGAACTAGTATTCAAATTGTGTTCTGTTATTTGTAAATAAATAATTATTTTTGTATCCTAAAATTAATAGGCTGCCTTCTACTATAAAAATTTATCAAAGTCCAAGGGGAAAGGAAAATATTATCGAAATTCCTTAGAATACCAGGGCTGTTCTTTTTATGAAATTGAACATTCACATGCTGTTCCATCCTTCTCCCTCTATTACAATATCCCACCCATTCTAGAGTAGGCTACTGGGCCACTGAAAAAAAAGAGACTAAAAATATTCTTAAGTAACAGAACCATCCCAGATTTTCACAAATTGAAGAAGGGATGAGAAAGGACCAGATAATTAAAATAGTGTTTTATTCCAAATAAAATACTATTTGGATTGCAGGAAGGAGATGAATTGGTATATACCTTTCTTAAGAAATATGCACTAAAAATCTTATTGATAATGCTGGTAAAATAATCATGTTAAAATTATCTTCAGGAAAGGAAGTACTTTAAGCATTATGAGAAATACCAGTGATTATATGGAAATATGGCATATTATAGATTAATAATGTTTTAATATTTGGCAGGAAAAGCTAATTTATTCTCTAAAAATATTCATTTTTAAAATAGGAAATGGTACTCCTTCTTTAGTTTTAATAGTCTTGCAAAGCAAGATACTTGGTACTGAGCTCATGGCATTCTCATTTACAATCTAATTTGCAGAGTATCATGTTTTAAAACTATAATTACCTTCTTCAGGTGGCGAAGTTAGTTAAGGTGGTTTCTTTGAGCTTTGGAAGATGTTATATGAATTTCTCATTATGACATACTGAAAAGAGGTAAAGAAATCACCTTTTCTCAGGTTTGGATTGTTTTCGCAGATTAAATTGTGGTTATTTCTATAACCGTGTTCTTAAAAACTACAAACTTTTCATCTCTAATAAATCTCATATATGATGTTATCTTATAATAAAATATATGTGCCTTATCCCCCTTTTTATAGTCTTATTCATGTAATATACATTCCATTTCCAAATAAAGATTGCTCATTCACCTAACAGCAGAGATTCAAAAGGCATTAAGCAAAATCTGAGAGAAGTGAAAGAAGAAATATCTAAATCCACTACTATAGTTGGAAGTGTCAACACACTTCTCTCTATAATAGATACAACCAGTAAACCGTAAATTAACAGGAATATAGAAGATCTGAAAAAAACATTTACAAACTGAATCTAGTTGATGTTTATTAAACGCCACACCCAACCAGAGAAGAATATATATACTTTTTAAGTACATATTAAACATTCATCAAGATGGATCATGAAATAAACCGTGGGTTTGTGGTCCCAGTGCATGAAATAAACCTTACCAATTTAAAAGAACTGATATCAAACAAAGTATGTTCTACGATCTTGATAGATTAAACTAAAAACAAATCACAGAAAAAAAAGAAAATATCCAAACATGTAGAAATTAAATAATATAATTTTAAATAATCCATAAAGGGGAAGTCACAAAATAAATTGGAAAATATTTTTGAATTAAAGGAAAAGAAAAATACAACATACCAAATTTGTTAGATGCAGTTAAAGCAGTGCTTCTAGGAAAATCTATAGCATTAAATGTTAATATTAGATATAAAGAAAGGTATCATACCACAATCTAAGTTTCCATCTTACTAAATTAGAAGAAGATCAAAATAAATGCCAATCAAGCAGAAAACAGGAAATAATAAATAAAGGTAAGAGCAGCAACCAAGAATTTGAAAAAGAAACAATCGTGAAAATTAATGAAGCAAAAAAAAACAGGCTCTTTGAAAAGAGCAACAATAAATATTAAAATATCAACAAAATTGATAAACCTTTAGCAAAACAGACAAGACAGGCAAAGAAAAAAGACTAACAAAGAAAGAAAGAAGACACTAATAAAATCAGGAGTGAAAAAAGGAAAATCAGGAATGAAAAAGGGAAATATCATTATAGACCCCTCAGGCATTCAAGAGATAATGAGAGAATATTGTGAACAATTAACCCTACCCACATAAATCCAGCGACTTAGATAACTGTCCAATTCCTCAAAATCCACAAACTATTAAACCCCATCTCTGATGAATTACATATCCTAAATAGTCCAATTTAAAAATTGAATTTATGGTTTAAAACTTTCCAAAAAGAAATTTACAGGTCCAGATTGTTTTACTGGCAAATTCCTCAAAATATTTAAGTTCTTCTTCTAACAGCAATTCTACACACACTTTCAGAAAATAACAAACATTCATCTTTTTCCAAGATTCATTTGGAAGTGATCTTTGCATGATAATATCAAACACTGAATGTGTCAGTACCCTGAAATTACATGATAAATATATATACTAGTGAAGAAATGTTGACAAGCAGAGATGAATTACAGATGATATTATGATGACAATATCATTATCAGAATTACAATGTGTCTGAGTTTTATTTATTCCATCCATATGAATGTGAGCTTGAAATTTGATAATCTGGAAAATTAAGATCTTGCTATCTACATTGCAATTAACTCCATGCATACAATAGAAGAACTCTGAGAAACAAAAGAAAAATACTAATATGTTTTGAAAGGAGTAACCAAAAACACTATAATATATGACAATGAATTGAATAATGAGAAAGGATTTGGAAATAAATGAACAAGATAAAGTAGGAGAAATACAAGCTGTGGTTAGTGTGGAAAAACAAACACACTACAGGGCAAACCACAGGTGATAAGCAACCACACTAAATATTCTCATGGTAAAAATTTCAATCTACTTACTATCAGAGATAGCTTGTCTATCACACAAACTAACTCAACTAAATGTCAGAGTATGTGATATGGCTATCAGTGGAGATTAAGATTAAATCATTATTTAAGGAATGTACCATAATTTATTTCTCTAAGAGTTTAAAAATTATACTGATTAGGGACAAATTAATCATGTAAACATTTTAATAAATATTTTGCTTATTAACTGGTTATAAATTGTTGAAATTATTTTGTTAGAAACTTATGCAGAACTGAAGATTACATAGGGTTCCAGAGACTTCTTTTGCCTATTCACACTCAGTTCATTTATTTCCCCTGCATAACCAATTCAACATAGTGGATTATAATCCTTTTCATTGAAAACTCTCCTGTTCATTTCTATAAGATTTTCAGTAAAATAGCATATTGAATTGAAAAGTATATTCTTCTTTCAGTGAGTATTCATAGGTTCCAACTAGAAAGATTTCAATCAAAAGTACCTTCCAATTGATGACATAATATCATTATCAGAGGAGATATAACCCCAACGTTTTTTGGTTTGCATTTCTTTAATCTATTATTCTCAGTCTCATCACTACACCCATCAAAGAAATTCAATGCCATGTATTTGAAGTGTATCCTTTACACTTTCCTAAATATTCTTTCCACTGTTACATTCTTACATATTCATCAAAATATATAAAATTATATTTCAATAAAGAAATTGTATCTAGGATGAAAGACAAATTATCATGTAAGCTATTATTTCCAGATGAGATCTGAGTTCAGAAAGGGGTAGAAAACTTAGTAGTTTGAAGAGTACTGTGTATGCTACTACACTGTAACATTTTTCTCTATCTAGTGTATTCTTAGTTCCTGTAAACGAAAGCAACAATTTATTGTTGGATTTTACCAGATAACTCCTTAGCAAAAAACAACACAAATTATTGTATCCTTTACTTAAATACTTACATATGCATAGAAAATTTTTGTGCATATTTGAAATGTATCTAAATTTATGCATTTCATTGATCAACTTGCTCCGTTCATTCAATGTTGTTTTTGAAATCCACCCAGGCTGATAAGTATAGATATTTAATTCTATGTATGCTCTGCATAGCTTCCTATCATATGACTACATGGATTTTATCTGTCCATTCAATCACTGGTGTCATTTGATATGTTCAACACTTTTGCTAATAAAAGCAGTACCTCAATGATATCTATGTAAATATTGCCTTTATAATTCTCAGTTTGTTTTAGAAGTCAAATATGGGGCTCATCTCTGTTGGTTTCTTTCTTTTCCAAGATCTTATTCCTTTAATTTTTCATAGTCTTGTAGCTCTCTGCTGTCTTAAGCAGAAATTGCTTAAGGTGTCCTTCAATATTTTCAGTTATTCTCAATAAAATCTGGGTTAGTAAATTACCTCATCTACAATTACCTAGAAGGTCCTTTACTCTTTACACTGCAAACTCTTCCTCATACTTCATGTTTTATTGTATAATTGACTATCCTGCTCTCTCTTAATTTTCTTAGCACACAGTGATAAAAAATAGATGAAGCACATGAATGCACAAAGACCTCACGTACTCCCTTAACCAAGTCACAGGAGATACAAAAGAACTTCAGTATCGAAGCAATTCTTGTCAGACTTGCTACTTGCTATACACCTTTTCACCTATAACCAAAGTACAACCCATGACTATCTCATCCTTTCTTTCTCAAATCCAGTCCCAGACTTCTTCCAAAGTACAACTGCCTAGATTACAGTTGCTCAGCCTCTGATATCTGTTACTTCCTTTGCTTGAGTTACTCTGTTTCATTGCAATATCTTGCTGACCTGTGCAACATTCTACTGAATTTACTGTAAGAAGTTATTCTTTTTCTGTTAACATAAACTTACACATTTTCCTTTTTTAATACAATAGATTTCTGTTCTGATTAATAACCACCCAATATTTCACTATTTTTCCCATAGTTCCTACATGTCTCCTTCATAGCAACTATCACAGCCTATAATGATACTTTTGTTCTTGTTTGTTGATATATAATAAATGTACATATTCATGGGGTATATGTGATATTTTGATACAGTTGTATTCTAGGTTTTGTTCTTCTCTACTAGAGTGGAGACTCCATGAAAGTAGGAGTTATGTCTCTCTGGAGATGCCATTGTATCTCTTGCATTTAACACATTATCAGATGCAAAGAGGACTTTCAGTAACTATTTCTCAAATTGTTAAATAATTGGGTTCTTGTCACGTGTCAGTGCTGTGGACTTCAAAGTAGACTTGAAGATCATGAAAAAAACTAAAGATGAAAAGCTCTTTTTAGATACCTATTAAGTAACAACCAATTTACTTAAGGCATTTTATGTATTCCTTATAAAACCATATAACAAGGTATTATGAGCCTCATTTTATAGATGAGAAAATTAAGATGCAGAAAAATTAGGTAAATTCCTTAAAAATTTAGTTGCTAATGGCAAAGCTTCACTTCAATTCTATTTCCATCTGATTCTGACCTTTGACCTGTCTACTGCACCACACTGCCCTAGGGTAAGCACTTTCGATTTATAGATAGCCTCGGATAATTTTCATGAACCCTGCAATTAAAATTATTTGAACTCCAGAGTGTCTCTCTGCCCATGTCTTCATATGCTGGAATGCACATGCAGGAAACAATGGATTCCTGTCACAAGTACGGCATTCACATTGTTTGTGTTTCAATTTCCTTATCACGAAATTGTCCAAGTTATGATTATATGTTGTTTTGCCTAAAGACATCCCATCTCCATAAATCGTAGATCTGAATTATTGGGGATACAATCAATTTGTAGATGTCATATTTAATCATATAAAACTTAAGTTTTTCTGGATTGCTGAGTCCTTGGAATTGAGTGGAATGACGTTTTCTAATATTTGGAAAAATAATGCGTGATGAAGATAAATGTGTGATCATGGCATGTAATAACAGGATGACCTAAGCTGTTTGAGTCAACATGTTTAATGCTCAGAGGTGAAACCCAAGGTCCAAAGAGGTTAAATAATTGGCAGAATACTAAGCAGCTTGTTAATGGTGTAGCTAGCCGCATGTTAATCACACTCTAACACACTTATTACTTATGAGTTACTGTGCTTGCTAGTGACATAGTTAGTGGTATGATAATCACTTTATACCATATATACCACTCATTAGTTACTGTTTCCCAGGTGAATGGTTTATAAATATTAAATTCTAATATTTCAAACTGAGAGTTTCATGACTTATTTCTTCCTGACTTTTGCCTAATTTCTTCCTTTAGTTTCAATGCCCATATTCTCATTAGGTATTTGGTTCTATAATCTTTATCATTTCAGTACAAAATCTGTTAATTATATTAACTGCACAATAAATTTATTATTCTACAGGGTCCAATTTTTGTTCATTCCAGTAGCTACGAAAATGGAAATCCCACATGAACTTATTGGGCTTGTATGGTACAAGTCTGGATGTGGGATTTACATAGTCCAGAAATCTTAAGAATAGTCACATTTGGAGGTCTCCAATTTGATCCAGCAGTTATGCATGAATTCCACAAACCCTTTATTGAGCATCTATCATGGTGCAGGAGTTTACTCGTATAAACATGAATAATTTATATTCCTTATCAACAATAAGTTCATAGATTAGTGTAGTAAATACGCAAAAGATAAATACATTATTATTAAACAATACATACTCTGAGAACTTCTGAAAACAATGCAGCCCAAATGATGTGGAGAATTTTTTATTCAGTTTACTTCTCACAAGAGGCACAAGTTGCCTCTTGGCACAACCATACTTTACCCAGGATGGTTCACCTGCCCATAATGGAACACAACCTAGGTGCCACACACTTTTAAATTTACTATAACCTATTAGTAAAAGGGAATGAGAAAGATCTCAATAGACTGGTATTTTATGCAAGGTGCACAAGAATGTATTAAAGGAATAAGTACAAGTAGAAATAAAGCAAAAAATAATGAAAAACGGCCGGGCGCGGTGGCTCAAGCCTGTAATCCCAGCACTTTTAGAGGCTGAGACGGGTGGATCACGAGGTCAGGAGATCGAGACCGTCCTGGCTAACACGGTGAAACTCCGTCTCTACTAAAAAAATACAAAAAAACTAGCCGGGCGAGGTGGCGGGCGCCTGTAGTCTCAGCTACTTGGGAGGCTGAGGCAGGAGAATGGCGTGAATCCGGGAGGCGGAGCTTGCAGTGAGCTGAGATCCGGCCACTGCACCCCAGCCTGGGCGACAGAGCAAGACTCCGTCTCAAAAAAAAAAAAAAAAAAGAAAACCTACTACTGAAGAAAAAATAATAATAGATAATAATAGCTTTTCTTCATTCTTTATTTTTTAGCCCCTGAAAAGAAATTCTTCATTTTTAACATCTCATTTTGTAGCCTGGGCGACTAAGCGAGACTCTGTCTCAAAAAAAAAAAAAAAAAAAAAAAAAAGAAATAGCAGCTAAACAAATTTCTTTCGTGTCACTGTTGCCTATAGAGCCTCAGTGTTTCCTTATTATAGTGGTCATCATATGTAAATATACATGGTTTTGTCTATTTGTAGACCACTATGTTTCTTATCCAATTTTCCTTGAGGCTACATAAAAGGTTCTAGGGACTTTTCATTCTGCATTTTAATGTGTATTCTTTCTAAGCATTTAGAAAGTAGTTACCTCATCTCTACTACTGCAGGTCACAGAAGATTACATTCAGAAGAAAACAATGATCTATATTGGTGCTATTAGGGGACAAAAAACATTTTGAAGGACTATTTGCCAGCGCCCACTTAAAATTTTAAATGCACAAACTCTATGTCCCTGCAATTTTACTTGATATCTACCCTAGAAAAAAAAAATTACATGTATACAAGGGACATGTAAGAATGTTCATAGCAGCACTTTTTGCAATAAAAGATCATTAGAAATATCTAAATTTCCAGAAGTAGTAAAATAGATAAAATCAACTGAAGTCAACTATGTACTATGAAAGACCATGTAGCATTTAAAACTAATTTAGTAAATCAAAACGGAAAGATCTTTAAAATAAATCGTTGGGTGAATAAAGCACATCAGAGAAATATACAGACCAAGATACACACCTTGATTGTATATTTTTGGCAACATGTATGTCGCTGTGTAAATGCAGAGAAAAATGACAAAGTAACAACTACCATTGTAGAGAATTCTGGAAATGAAAGTGCTGATCGGGGTGATTTTAACTGTTTATATGAATGTTTTATAATGAAACACATTCATGTAGTGCTTATATATTTAAAATTAAATAAATGTTTTGAAGAAAAGGAAATAGATTATGAATGAGAACTGCAAGAGTCTGTGAGTTCGGAGGCTGGATAGAACTCTTGGATAACTGTGCACTGAGACACTGCAGACATGTGGCTTCCACTAATCTATTAGCAAAGACCTTTGGAATTTTCAGAGGAGAAAAGACTCACAAAAGACGAAGAATCTCTGTTCATGTCATACTCCTCTTACTTGTTCTGTTACTTTGTAATTCACATTTTGCAACCAGTACTTTTTATCTCCTTGTTTTTAAACTTTTTTGCCAACAAGGTTCCAACAAATTGTCCTATTTGTATATATTTTATTTGGGCCTGTGACATTGTATAACATCCTGTGTTTTTCATTGATTAGGTTTAGTGAGTCTGTACCTTGTATTTAATTATCTTTTCCATTTAAAAAAAAACTGAGTTGCATAATATGTCATATTTGTATTTCTGCTTTTTCACGGTATTCATTTTAGTTCAATTTGCTATATTTTACATATGAAAGTTTCTATGTAAAATTCTTATTAAAAATGACATTTTCAAGTTGTGTTCCATGGTCTTCCCAAGATACAAAATGGACTGTAATTTGTAAGTTTTATTTAAATCTATATGGAATCTTTTAAAAAGCATCACAGGTTTAAATAAAAACAACAACAATCAATCAAAAATTATTTCCAATGGACATTCAGTAGGTTACGGTTAGATTCATGACCAAAAAAGGATTTGTCAGTTGTTTATTGAGCATTTACTCTGTGCCAGCCATGTCCTAAAAATTTTGATGCATGAACAGCCAAACGTGACAAAAAATTCTGCCTTTTTAAGCTTATATTTTAGCATCAAGTGACAAACAATAGGTATAATGAATAATTAAATTATGCTCGGTGTATATAAATGTATTAAATACATATTATGAGAAAAGAGAGAAAAGTGAATACAGAATGGTGGAAAAGACTGGAAGTGGAAGCAAGAAGAAGAGTTTGCAATTTTAATCTCAGGGCTCAGGGGTGACCATTATTGAGAAGGTATCATCTGAGCAAAGACTTGATAGAGATGAAAGATTTTGCTGTAGTTATCTGTGCAAAAATCCAGAGATGGGATTATTTCTAGCAAACATAAGGAATACCAAAAAGGAAAGCAGAATAAGAATTAAGTCCTAGGACAAGGAAATGTTAAAAGATAAGGGAGATGAGGATCTGGCAAAGACGATTGAGAAGTAGAAGCCAGTGAGATGGGGGGAAACCCAGGAAAATGTGTTGTTGTGGAAGCCACATGACCGGAAGTGTAACAAGCAGGAAGGAGTGAAGGACCATGTTAACTGTCATTGACAGGTAATGCAAAAAGGCACTGAGAATCAGGGACATTAGATAGAGACCATTAGGTGATGTTGGCAATTATAATTTCTAGAGTGCTTAATAACTAGAACATTTCCAGTACCATCTCCTTATACCATCTCCTTCATCCTTTCCCCCCCAAAAAAATTTTCCTGAATTTTAGGCTCATCATTCCCTTACACATTTTCATAGTTTCATCACAAACATTTGTATTCCTAAGCAACATATTATTTGGCACTGTTTGTTTTCTGCTTTATAAAAATGCCATTATATTAATCAGGGTTCACTAGAGAAATGGAACCAATAGTATATAGAGACAGAAAGAGATTTGTGATGAGGCACTGGTTCACATGATTATGGAGGCTGAAAGGTCTCAGGATCTGCTCTCTGCAAACTGGAGACTCAGGAAAGCTGTTAGTGTAATTACAGTCCAAACCAGAAGGTCTGAGAACAAGAGAAGCCAATAGTGTACATCCCAGTCAGAGTCTGAAGGTCCAAGAAACCAGGAGTGCTAATGTCCAAGGGCTGAAGAAGATGGATAACCCAGTTCAATCACACAGAGCAAATTCCTTCTTCTCTACCTTTTTGTTCTATGCAGCCCCTCAACAGATTGTGTGATCACCCTTATCAGTGAGGGTGATCTTCTTTATGCAGTCTGCTAATTCAAATGCTCATCTCTTCTGGAAACATCTTCAGAGACTTAACCAGAAATAATGTTTACCAGCTATCTGGGCATCTCTTAGCCCAGTCAAGTTGACACATAAAATTAGCCCTCACAGCCACTAAATGTATACAGCTCTTTCTACTCAATATACTTCTAAGCATGTAACTTAGAACATTTGATAGAAGAAAACTGTAAAGCTTATTTTTGTATTTGTTATAAGACTTTGACCTTCAGGGTCAAAGTTTTTTTCTTGAGTCAATCTTCATGTAGTATTTTTGTAAAGATTTATTATTTTTTAAATAAAAAAAGAGGTTTATATAGTTCTTCAGGCTCTACAGGAAGCATGGCACCAGCATCTAACCTAGGAGGGCCTCAGCAAGCTTTTACTCATAGCAGAAACTGAAGCAGGAGTAGGCACTTCATACAGCAAAAGCAGGAGCAGGAGAAAGAGTGCAGAGGGGGAGCTGCCACACACTTTTAAATGACCAGATCTCATGAGAACTCACTCACTATCACAAAGACTGCACCAAGCCATAAGGAATCCACCCCAAGACCCAAATACCTCTTACCAGGCCCCAACCTCACCTCCAGAATTGGGGGTTATAATTCAATATGAGATTTGGGTGGTGACAAATATCCAAACAATATCAAACTAGTACTTTATTTTTTTTTATTTCAATAGTTTTTTAGGGAGCAGTATAACGTTGGCTGTGTGTTTCTCATAGATGGCTTTGATTACTTTAAGGTATGTCCCTTTTATGCTGATTTTGCTGAGAGTTTTAATCACAAAGGGATGCTGGATCTTGTCAAATGCTTTTCCTGCATCTATTCAGATGATCATGTGATTTTTGTTTTTAAATCTGTGTATGTGGTGTATCACATTTATTGACTTGCATATATTAAACTATCTCTACATCCCTAGTGTGAAACCCACTTGATCATGGTGGATTATGTTTTTGATATATTGTTGGATTGGGTTCACTAGTATTTTGTTGAGAATTTTTGCATCTATGCTCGTCAGGGATATTGGTCTGTAGTTTTCTTTTTTTGTTATGTCTTTCCCTGGTTTGGGAGTGATACTGGCTTCAAAGAACGATTTCGAGAGGATTCCCTCTATCTTTTGGAATAATGTCAATAGGATTGGTATTAGTTCTTCTTTAAATATCCGATAGAATTCAGCTGTGAATCCATCTGGTCCTGGACTTTTTTGTTGGCAAATTTTTATTATGATTTCAATCTCGCTGGTTGTTATTGGTCTGTTCAGTTTCTATATCTTCCTGGTGTAATCTAGGAGGATTCTATATCTCCAGGAATTTATCCATCCCCTCTAGGTTTCCTAGTTTATGCATGTAAAGTTGTTCATAGTAGCCTTGAATGATCTTTTATATTTCTGTGTTATCAGTTGTAGTATCTCCCATTTCATTTCTAATTGAGCTTATTTGGATCTTTCTTTTCTTGGGTAATCTCACTAATAGTCTATCAATTTTGTTTATCTTTTCAAAGAACCACCTTTTTGTTTCATTTACTTTTTGTATTTTGTTTTTGTTTCAATTTCATTAAGTTCTGCTCTGATCTTTGTTATTTCTTTTCTTCTGCTAGGTTTAGGTTTGGATTGTTCTTGATTCTCCAGTTCCGTGAGGTGTGACCTTAGCTTCTCTATTTGTGCTCTTTCAGATTTTTTGATGTAGGCATTTAATGTTATGAGCTTTCCTCTTACCACCACTTTTAGGCAACAAATAACATGATGAATGGAATAGTACTTCACATCTTAATACTAACATTGAATATAAATGGCCTAAATGCTCCACTTAAAAGATAATCGATGGAAGAATGGATAAGAATTCACTAGCCAAGTTTCTACTGTCTTCAGGAGACTCACCTAATGTAAAGACTCACATAAACTCAAGGTAAAGGGGTGAAAAAAGATATTCCATTCAAATGGACACTAAAAGTGAGCAGGAGTAGCTATTCTTATATCAGACAAAACAGATTTTAAAGTAATGGCAGTTAAAAAAGACAAAGAGGGACATTATATAATGATTAAAGGCCTTATCCAACAGGAAAATGTCGCAATCCTAAATATATATGCACCTAATACTGGAGCTCCCAAATTGATAAAACAATTACACTAGACCTAAGAAATGAGATAGACAGAGCACAATAATAGTGAGGGACTTCAATACTCCACTGACAGCACTAGACAGGCCATCAAGACACAAAGTTAACCGAGAAACAATGGATTTAAACTATACCCTAGAACAAATGGACTTAACAGATATTTACAGAACATTCTGCCCAACAACTACAGAATATACATTCTATTCATCAGCACATGGAACATTCTCCAAGATAGAACTTATCATAGGCCATAAAACAAGTCTTAGTAAATTTAAGAAAATCAAAATTATATCAAGTACTCTCTCAGACCACAGTGGAATAAAATTGGAAATCAACTCCAAAAAGAATCCTCAAAACCATGTAAATACATGGAAATTAAATAACCTGTTCCTGAATGATCATTGGGTCAACAATGAAATAAAAATGAAAATTTAAAAATTCTTTGAGCTGAACAGTAACAGTGACACAACCTATCAAAACCTCTGGGCTATTATTTATTTTAATTCAAATTTTTTGGAATTACTTGTAGAATTATTTACTCGTTTAATATCCGCTTGACTCTGTAGTTACCCTTTTCAGTTCTAGTTCATTTGTGACTTCTTGGGGTCACTTTAACGATGTTTTCAAGAAGTCACTTATAGTCTTTTTAATCCTCTCCAACATAACATTTTTTTATATCTGATTTTTTGTTTTACTAGCTCGTCTTTTCTATTTTCTGTATTCTTATTTTTTTGACCTCTTAAATTCTAAACTCAGTAGTTTTTAGCCTTTCTTTTTTTTTCCAATATAAACATTTAAGTATATAAGTTGTTCTCCAATACCACTCTAGTTATCCTGTAAGTTTTATAGGTAGTATTTAATTGCTATTTGGGTTTATAGATTTTTAATTTCCATTATAATTTCTCATTTGACCTATAGATTTATTCAATTGTCTTTAATTTCAAAATACATGGCTTTTTTATTGTTAATAATTGCTATGTATGTCACTTCCTGCGTGCTTTATACTTCCCTTTTATTGTTCCACTGCTTCCTGGTACTGAGTTATTTTTCCCTAGTTTCTCCTTTTGTCACTTGATTGGGGTTTCAAAAACTCAGAAAGAACATCAGGAAAGACCCAGGAGCTCCACTTTACAAGTAGAGACAAATGGTTTAAATACCACTTTCTAAGAAGAAAGAAGATATAATAGTATTTGTGGATGAGCTTTTTTTTTTTTCTCCAGGGAAAAAAAGAATCATAGTTTTTCAAACAGCTGATAAGGGAGTTCCCTATATTGTATATTTTACAATATTCCTAAGACCAAAGTATGGCCTATGATTGACAATTACAATGACGGTCTATAAAACACCGGATTTTAAGAATATCATTTTTTATTTGTATAACTGCTATAGTGCTGAAGACTTTTGTGTTCTACAGTTTATGAATGCGAGGCTACTATGAGATACTATATATACTCCTAAACTTTAAAAACTTTAAATCACTGCACATATTGATGACTCAGTGATGGATGAGTCCAGTTTTGGAAATCATGAAGGAGCTACACTAGATCCAGTGGGAGAAGGACAGGTCAGGCTTCAACTGCTGAAGAAGGAATTTAGTCATGAATTAGGCACTTGAGTGAATGTTTCTGTTTAAGACTGCACAGAAAAGAAAACTTGGAAAGATTTTCAGACTTAAACATTAATAAACATCTAATTTCTATGAGATAAGTGGTTCTATTTTTTGGTTTTGATATCTTTATGAAAAGTTAATAGAATATACTATATTCATTTTGCTTGAGTTTGAGGGGTTTGGGGAATTGCTGATAATGAGTGAGGAATGTAAAATTATAAATCACTAATTGTATGACCTGTTCAATTATGCTATGTTAGACAACACAGCCTGGAATAAAATATAATGCAATAGAAAGAGAATTTTCAACCAAAATATAATGTAGCTTTACAGTTAATGAATATCTTGCCATGATACACTTTATTGGACAGCAGAAACAAGCATTTCTTGCAAGCCAGAACTCCCCAACTCATCACTGATTCCATGCAATTATGTGAGAGCTGTGTATCCTGAGAAGAAATCACATACATGGAAGCAAAGGGCCTTCTGAATCAGCCTTACTGATTCTCTGGGAAGAAGAGGGATCAGCTATATCTCTAGTTTGCAATAATTTTGGCCTTTGTTCACAATAAATTTGATTGACTAAAAGAAATTACATGTATGGAAACCTGGAGCAGACGGGTGGGAAAATCATTCTAATTTTCCCAAATTAGTTCTTCCATAGGGAGGTGATGCTCAGTCTAACTAGGCCAATTCTATTTTACCAACAGAACTGCACTTACAAATGGATAGGCTTAAAATGCATGTAAAAGTCGAGTGTGAGTATACGGCTTAAACCAGCACTTTCTTTTCAGAACAGAAAAGAAAGTAAGTGCCAGGTTTTGCCTCATCTGTGGGAGCCCCACCAGGTTTCTTTGTTTCTTCACTGGTTCTCCATAATGATCAGTTTGGGGTTGACTTAGCTATAGTTCCCAGTTATTCAGTAAACCACTAAACTAGGTGTTTCTGCAAAGATATTTAATTAAAGCGCATAATCAGTTGAGTCTAAGTAAGGAAGATTCTCTTAGATCATCTAGGTAGGCCTGATTCAGTTTTAAGGACTTGAGTAGAGTTGAGGCTTCTCTGAAGTAGAAGAAATTCCACCTGTGGACAGCAGCTCCAGCCTGTGCCCAAGGGCTCCAGCCTGCCCTTCTTAACAGCCTGCCCTACAGATTTCAGACTTGTCTTGCCAGCTCTCACAATCATGTAAACCAAAACCTTGCAATAAATGTACTTATTTAATGGATAGCACAATGAGATTTACTACGTTAGACCAGAAAACAGCCTACTGTGAATTTTGGAATAAGCCAGAGATTATTCCCTTTGGTAAAGAAAGTGAGATGGCCTCTTTTATTTCACTGAGCAGTGGTTTGTAGTTCTCCTTGAAGAGGTCCTTCACATCCCTTGTAAGTTGGATTCCTAGGTATTTTATTCTCTATGAAGCAATTGTGAATGGAAGTTCATTCATGATTTGGCTCTCTGTTTGTCTGTAGGATATATGTACATTTGTATATATGTATATATGAAAAGGAGTTTATTATGGAGAATTTACTCACAAAGTCCCACGATATGCTGTCTGTAAGCTGAGGAGCAAGGAGCCAGCAGTGTCTCAGTTCAAACCCAAAAGCCTCAAACGTAGGGAAGCCGACAGTGTAGCTTTCAGTCTGTGGGTGAAGGCCAAGAGCCCCTCTCAAACCAGTGGTATAAGTCCAAGAGTCCAAGGGCCAAAGAACTTGGAGTCTGATGTTCGAGGGCAAGAAGCATCCAGCATGAGAGGATGATGAAAGCCAGAAGACTCAGTAAGTCAGCTTCTTCCACCTTCTTCTGCCTGCTTTCCTAGCTGCACTGGCAGCTGATTGAATGGTGCCCACCCACAATGGGAGTGGGGGTCCTCCTAAGGCTGGGTCTTCCTCTCCCAGTGCACTGATTCAAATGTTAATCTCTTCTGGCAACACCCAGGAACACCCAGATGTATAAAAAACCAATACTTTGCAGCCTTCAATCCAATCAAGTTGACACTTAATATTAATCATCACAGCCCCAGTAGATCCAGTGATGCTAGAAACAACTTGGTAGATTAGGGCTGTGTACTGTCACTGAGAAGCCCCAAAAAGAGTTAAAGCACAGACATTTATGGTGCTAGAGCAAGGCCATGCCCTCTGCTGCAGAAAAATACTATTTGAATAACAGATCCTGTCATACTTCTAGATCCTGAGAGAGACCATCTAACCATGGGATATTAAGTAGCTATAAGACTGAAGGTGTCACTGTAAGCTGGGTATTATCAGATACCACATTATAAGGTTAGGCAATTATAGTAATAAGTTCCAGTAGTAACTCCATGGAAAAGGTACATTTAGGATCATATCCAAGCAGGTATAAGGGGACAAATAATTTATGCAAATGGGCCAGAATATTATATCATCTACTTCTTTTGCACTGATGCATCTCCCTCAGTTCACATTTAGGGCCTTGTGGGAGAAAACTTATGGGTCTTTTTCATAGGTAGGTTGACTCCATTTGTTCCTATAAGCCAAGAATGAACTGTGATCACACTATAGCACTGCTCCAGAGGTGACACTAAAGGTCAGTAGTGAGGGGAAATTCTTCCAATAGAGAACTTCAAACAGTACATGTTTTCTTCGACTTCATGTGGAGGACCTGTTTATAAACATAAATGTGGAATTGCACCAACCACAGCCTAACAAGCGTAGGGTAACCATGGGTCTTGAGAGCTCAGGAGGGAAGTTTGCTTACTTGCTAGATAAGCAATAAAGACCAGCAAAAAGGGTGCTAGCAGAAGGTAATGGCATCTAGATTGCGTGGTACAGGAAGGAAAAAATGTATAGCAATTGGCCCGGGAACCATCTGCAGCAGCTGAAACTACTGCTTGTTTCATTGAACTTCCTGTTTGAAGTCATTTCTAGTAACTGTGGTCAGCAACCACCATCAAGTGTCAGTAGTAGAGAGGACTCAATGTGGAACATCAGTAGTGCAAGATACTGTTGATTCCATGCTCCATGTCTCTTCAGTCCGTAGCTGAGTTCACATCGCCGAGTTCATTGTCCATTGCTACAATGGACAGTTCCCTACATGCTACAAGATTCCACCTCTGATTCTTTGGTCTGCCTGAAGCCTTTCTCTAGTGCCACTGGAGATTGGTCAGTCCAAGTACAGGGCAACCCAATATTGTTGGAGATTTAACACCCTCAGTAGCAACCCTCAACCTATGAGGGATGAGAGTTAGTAGATAAATCATTCAACTTGCCAAATTTTGGTAAAGTTATTCTTATGTGGTTCTTGATTCCTCAGAGCTTTCTCAGTTGCCAAAGAAGTGACCTTCCAAGAACAAAGGGTTTCACACTCTTGCTTGCATACACCCTTGAAAGACTATACATTTGAACACTGTTGACAACAAAATATTTTTTCATAAGTTTCTCCTGAACCATGGGATTATCATAATTATGATTTATAGACTGTTATATTTTATTACTATCAATTATACACTTATAAGTTTATTTGCAAAAGACAAAATTTCTGACACAATTATAATTTGCTTACATGTTTTAAACATAGTTTCACAAAATCTTGGAACTATTGATGTAGCTCATTCAATTTTTGGAAAATATTGACCATATAACCTAACACGAAGACTTAATCCACATTATTAAGTAACCCCTACTGTAAAAAGGCTGACTAAATTATAATTCTAAGATATATAGACACATAAATGTAGGGATATATAGGTAAGATGGATAAATATAGGTATATAGATGGAGAGAAGACAGACAGAAAGTGTAGGGGAAAAATAACCCTTACAGATTTATAATTGGAATGGACCTCTGTTACAAAAAGATGTATTAACAAGAGAAAAAAACAAGTTTATTAACATGTATATCTCATGTAAACACAAGAGATAGTCGAGAATGAGCAGTTCTCTAAGAGTTGATTTGAATTTCAGTTTATATAGCATCTTCAACAAAGAACAGTACATTTTTAGAGATGTGAGAAGACAGAGGAAAAGGACTTGGAGTCTTTACAGGCAGCAAATTGAAGGGAAGGCAAACCAATGGCAGATAAGGTTACTTAGTAAACCTTGGTAATATGAATTTCTCTGGTATCATCACAAGGCTGATAAAGGATCTAAAGCTGTTGTCTTCATTGGATAACATTTGTTGTCCCTGGTAGGGGCAGGGGACATAGTACCTTTTTGTCTGTGCAAATCTGTGTCTTCTTTTAAGCAAATAAAGGAAGGATAGATCTCTCCTGCATCTCTTTCTTCTTGTCTTCAGCTCAACATTTTCTTTTGGGGAAGCATGTTTTGGTCTCTTACAATATTCAGCAATAGTTCCTTGACTCAAGTTTATTGTCTGGATGAAATAAGACCCCTCCTTCTAAAAGATTCCTTTAATAGTCCTTTAGAAATTTCTCTGTTTTGCTTTATGAATCTTTTTCCCAAAAGAATGCATTTAAGAACTGTTTCTTTGTCAGGGATGAGAGGTAGGCTTTGTGTCCTGGAGCACAAGAGGGTAAGATTCAGGATAGATAAGAATCAGGCCCCTCTTTTGTAAAGCAGAGAAAGGGTAATTTTGAAAAAGGAGATGGTGAAAAAAGAATATCCAAGTTTCAGTGGTCTTTTAAGCAACAGAGAGGAAAAAATTAAAAATCGAGGTTTCAAAAGAAAAAAAATTTGCATTAACAGATAGGCTTGTAATACTAGAAAGAAAAACAAGAAATGAGTCCCCCAGTATCCCAGGATTGACATTAGAAATTCATGGTCTAGTATGAAATATATCAGGTACTATATATTTGATGTTAATTAAATGACATAATATTTCTGAACCTCATGTTTTTATCTATAAAATGGGGTAATACTATTCAATTTACAGGGCTGTGATGATGATTAAAAGAAACAAGTTATGCAAAGATGTTATAAACTTTAACTTACGCTAATGTTAGAACTTATTATTAGAGAGTATCTGTTGTATTTAAGACACATTGAAAAATAATTGTTTCAAAAATTACCATAATACAAAAAGAGTAAAGTTTTAAATCCCCATGTTTAACTAACCCAGCATTTCCCCAAGAAGGAAAGTAGGCTCCAGCATTGTCAGCAGGAAGTCTGCTCTATAAATGCCATGGTTCGGTTATAAGTTTGCCTATTTAACTTAGTATCACACTTTCATAATTACACAACGCATATAAAAGCCTGTGTTCACTAGATGGTAATAGAGAACACATTCCACAGAAAGATAAAAGCACAGAATGAACTGAGCATGAACAGAAAATACTTATTTGAACAAAGAAATAATAGTATTTGACCTTTATCTGGAAATGATTTCAAGTCCAGAGGGTCTTTTTCTTTAAATAAAATGCAGTTGTATTTTATGTTTCCTTTATTGGACATTATATATTGATAAACAGGTAAGACAAAGAAGGGGGAAAACACCTAAAAGTAAAGCAAAACAAGAAAACAACAAAACAGTCTGATTCATTTTCCCTCTTTAAAGTTCTAAACAGGTGCCTCATTTGCCCACAGAGAATACTCCTCACTTCTTGATTAAAGGCAATCAGAGCCCTTTGCCTTGCAATCTTGTATAATTTTAAAACTATCATATCAAATGATAACTCTTAATAACTACCAATATTTCACAGCATGAAAATGAAGGTCAAATGCTATAGTTTGAATGTTAAATAAGGTAAAGAATATTAACTAGCATTTAACAGGGCAAATTTTGCTTATCTTTTAAAAAATTACCTAAATATGTGCTCCCAAACCACACAACAGGCTTCACTTTCTTTCCAGGGTTCAAAAAAATGACTGTCCAGTCATCATTGGGTTTCTTTTCCCCTAACTTATAATGCTGCGGGCTTAGTACCTGACGTTCATCATTATAAAGTGACTCCTACGATGTTTGCTTCTCCTTCATCCCCAAAACTCCAGCAAAGAATTTCCTAAAACAGGTCAAGACCTTTAGTAATGATATAACTATTTAACACGGGCATTGTGCGTGCACAAAAAAGAAACCTAGAGTCTTCCTATAAAAGTTCCTACTCCAGGAGATTTCACCTGTGAGGGCCAAGGAGGGCATGTTGAATGTCATTAATACTGTAATGTTCTGTATTATCCTATAGTTTCACCTTCTTCATCAGTCTTATGCTGACTGTTGGAATGACTGTTGACCCAACCCCCAAACACTTTTCCCATCAACCATTTGGTACTGGTAATGCCATTATTAGTGATAATGATAATGTGTTTGTCTATTGTGGTTGTGGATGCCCCTGATTAGAATGCAAATGGAATAGAGGGGCATTATAATAAGTTTTTGTTTAACATTAACAATTAATGTACAATTAATAATACCTACTTATAAACTACTGTATCAGATTATCAAGTAGAGCCTAGGAATGGGGAATTTCAATTTTGGTGGAAGAAGCAGATGGGCTAAGACCTGGAAAGAAAGACTATTTCAAGGGGACAAAGTTAAATAAGAACCTAGGGGAACAAATGACTTTGGACAATTGGACACATGATCACCACTGCAGGGAAGACATGAAGAGACAGGAAGCCAGGATACCCACTACCTAGCTCATAGCTGTGCACCACATTATCTTAGAATCTAGATGCACCCACCACCTCTATCTGATCAAGCAACTTCCTAGAAGCTTGAATAATCATTGAATGTTGACTCTGAACATGATATCAGCAACTGTGGCCAAACACTTCTACCTTAAGGGAGCTATAAAACATTTCTTCTCTTCAACAGTTCTGAGAATGAGCAGTTACTGCAATTGTGGGAGGAAAGGAATAAAAGCCATTTGGGTCCACGTGCCCTCCCATGTGCACACAAAAGAGGCTAGGTTCTGCTGATGTAATCCTGTTTTATAAATGAGCTAAAGTCACACAATGGATAAATGGCAAGCTCAGGACACAGGCTTCTGAAATCTGAGGCCAGTCCTCATACTACCTTTGCAGATTGGATACTCATCCTGACATCATTCACCTTACAAATCCAAACTAAGTTGAACAATGGAGAAAAGCAAAATCGTCAAATGACTTCTACAAGTGTGGTGATGCTTATCAGAGACCTGGCTTAACAAGAATTATCCACATCTCTCCAGCTATTTCTAAACACCATGGTATGCTTTAGACTGAAAATAGTGAAATAAAAATAGTTGTAATAAGCTGGATGATTCCTGATACCACCTGCCTTATAAATCAGTCCAAGAAGAGAGAACCAGAGTCATTCCAATAGCATCGTTCCTTGACAGTGTATTTATGACTCTTTTTTAAAAGGCCATTACCCTGATGAAAAATAGAATTACACAGCCAGAAGAAACCACACTGAGGTCCTTAATTTACTCCCCACACTCCTAGCTGATGTTCATCCTAGATGGGATTACCTATCGCCTGCCATCCACATCCTTTTTTAAAAAAAAAAAAAATAAAAAGCGCTTCATAAAATTGACTCAAATAAGCAATTTTATGTGACAGCAATTTTAAAAGTACTAAGGCATTGTACAGATGTAAGCAATTATCATTCTTTTTATTAAGCATAAGGAGAGTTCAAAATCACCATCAGGAAATAGAATATAATGTTTCACATTTTCTTCTAGCAGTTCTTTCTCAAGCTCATCACAAATCTCTCCTTGTTCTAGTTAATCCATTTTTTCCATATGCCAGCTTATATAAATAGACCATTGAATCATAGAATGTTTTTATTTGAAAAAGATCTACTAATTTATCCCTTTGATTACATAAATGAGGATACTAAGAACAGCTGGAGCCATAAACACACATGCCCGTAAGGGCTGAACAGGTAACATGAATAAAGAAATCAGTTAAGTAACAACAGTTTCTCAGGTCTGAGAAAACCCACAGTCAAGCAGAATGATAAGTAGTAACTAACGGGCCAGATCAGTAAGAGAGGGTAATAGGGACTGTAGGACTCTGGAAACTTGGAGAGTACCAGGCCACATAAAGACAGCAGGCCCCTCACCATGGCCGTGTGGGAATGCAGATCCATTGTTAGCCAACATCAAAAAGCTGAAATCCAAATCTTTGCTGAAATGTCCTGATTTTCAAAGAGTTGCATCAATTTTTAAACACTGCAAATAAAATTAAATAAAACATCTTCAGACCTATTCCAGTCTATACACTGCTAGTTCATGACCTCTCAGCTGGGTAACATGATTTCTAATCCTCTCTGCTTCATTTTCTCTTTAAATGTCTGTGGAATAACAGCTTTAGCCCACTCAGTGGTTGGTCTTATCATTCAGTGGCCTGAGCAGGATAACAGACCAGGATTCAGTGGCAGGCTGAGTGCTCCAGTCTTCATAAGGGACCTGCTGAATAGGCACAGAGGGCGCCTACAAGCCTTCAGATTCATCTGCCACCTTGAGCTGGGAAGCAGTGAACTCACGAGCTGGAGCAGTCCATTCACCCTGAAGGTCCTCCTTGATCACAGCCTCTTCAGCATTTGACTGTTCTTTTCAATCCCTTCAGGATCTCTGCAGAGGCAGAGGTCAGGCCTGACCTCCCATGCATGTTGATGGGAGATAGTGCCACACATGTGTAGAACTTCCTAGGCCAGCATCCACCATCAGACCCACTAAGTGAGCTCCCTTGTGGTTGCATGGGATGGTAACATCTACAAGTGCAGGGGAGAATCTGTGTTACACAGAGCATTCGTAGCCAGCTTAACATAAGATACATCTCCAAGAGGCTGATAGCCCTAGGATCAATAACCTCAGGCAGACGCAGCTCCAATAAGGTTGCCTAGATATGGTTAGTTAAGGGTACTGGAGTGAAGACCACCTCAGAGAAGTGGCCCCAGTGGCAGCTGGAAACTTCAGCAGAGCCCATGGCCAGTATTCCTGGAAGATATGACACTGACATCAGCTAGGGTTTCAATGGCAGTAGGGACAAGAATCATCAGCAGAAGATTCTCCCAGGTCCTCTCCAGACTTATGATATAGATTCTATCACCTTTCCTTTTATAGATTTGCTGTTCCATTTGTAACTGAAATGCCAGGGGTTGTTCTAGGTCCTACTGCTCACTACACAGAAAGCCAATTACTGAGACAACGAGTATTGTCATGGACAAAGGCTTAATCGAGTGCTGCCACCAAGAAGACGGGAGATCAGTCTCAAATCCATCTCCCTGACTAAAACGAGTTTATATAGCAGGGAAGAAATGTAATCATGTGTGGGAAAACAGGAATTAGGAAGGGGTAAGGAAGAGGCACTGGTCAACAGGCAGCAGGTGATTAGTTAAGGTAGTCACGATGGGTGAGGGGTCTGGTATCTCATTGTCCAGACATGATGATCTGGTAAGTTTCAGTTTGTTGCTACTACATGGGAGTCCTGATGGTTGGTTTCCTGAGAAAGGAAATCAGATAAGACAAATATAACTTTCTTAAGTTTTAAGACTGGAAGGATAAATTTATATGTTTATTCAAAGAAACCAAAAACATCAGTTCTATGGAACAACTGGGCCGGTTTCACATTTGGAAGCCTAGGTTGGTGCCACCTAATTGGGTTTTGCTGCAAAGAAATTGAGGACAGTCTCCTCTTTCATCTGCAGGACGTTAAGGCCTTCTGAGATTGTTAAAGTTTTTACATTATGTAAAATTACATTTTACATTCCTTTACATGACAGTGGAAACCCAGGACAACACTGTATGAACCCCTTTCTAAGTAGTAGGAAAGATTGCCACCTTATCAAATAAATTCTGTGATTTGTGTTCATGTGACCAATCAGCACATGCACTTTGACATTTTTGACATCTTGTCTCACAGAAACATGAATGTAATTCACTCTCATGATCCTCTGGACTTCACAGAATTTGACACCGGAAGGTTGCTCTTTGGAAGCCTGGGATTAAGGATGCAGATTGCAACAACAGAATAGCAAGAAACAGATTCAAAAGCAAATGGTACCTGCAATGCTGACTTCTTTAACACCGATGAATATCAGAATGATGTAAGCTTTTTCATGTAGGGAGGGGCAGACTTTACATCACCTGTCAGATACCTCTTTCCTAGGCAGAATATACCAGTTAGGTTTCTTTTTCTTATTTGTCGTCTTTCTACCTTCATGCTGTTTGGCTTATTCTCCAATGAATTCCTTCAAGTTCTCTAAGTTTGTCAAAACCCATACTTGACAGAACTTTGGACTACTGCGAATTCTACAGAGTGACTACCAGGCACCTCTTCCTCCTGGAAGGATAGGATAGACTTGCTTAAAGCAAACATTGATTAAAAAAAAAAAAAAAAAAGCTAACATTATCTGTGCATCATTAGTCTTGGCACTGGATTGGAGCAGATTTTTGCCTATTAGATGAACTTTGATGTTTTATTCCCTACTGCAAAGGTGCTTACCACTCTCAGAAAACAGAAATTGGGGGTAGGGGATGGCACACACTCTTTGGATAAAAATAAAAACAATATTCTAATATTAAAGGGAAAACAAAATGATAGAGCCAGGGAGCAGCTCAGCAAAGCCATTACCATGCTTATTGCTATTTGAAGGCATAATGATTGAAGTTATTGTCTTAATGTAAGATTACTAAATAATGTATCCCATAAAAGAAAGACATTGTATTGGCCATAAAACGTGTGTAACTGCAACAGAATTCATACTTATTTAATGACACTTTAGAGTCGGATGGTAATTAAAATGAAGTAGGAATTTTTTAAAGGCAAGAGAAATTCAAATATACCAGTATATAAATTGAAACGTTTTCTTTGTTTTGCAAGCACATAAAGAAATAAGTTTCACATGGGTTTTTTGTTTCCCTTTTTTGACCCACTGGGAACAGCACAATTTTGACTCCTCAGTATTTCTACTTCTAATTGCTAGGGGGGTTCATTATCAGCTGTCTAAAGTGCAATACATCAACCTTGCAAAGCTGAGTTACAAAAGACGTTCACACATCTGATGGGCTGCTGTGCTAAATACATCTTAATTTGTGCTGCATCTGCTGTTTTCTAATTTGTTTGTCATGCTGTGAATGCTGCAGACTTTGTTAGAGCAGCTCCCTGATTTTTTTCTTTAAAATTGCATCAATACTTCATTTTAAAAAATGGCTGTCTTCCATCATTGTTCGTCTGTGTCTTGGCGTGCCATAAACTCAACTCTTTTATGCACATATGTGTAAAATATCTGATGCATCTGAATATGTATATTTATTACAGTAGATTAAATGTACATATATTTGCACATGCATCAAGCCAAATATTCAGTTTGATCTCACAAAGCAAAACAAACTTTCTTCAGCCATAACTGGATACACAAAGTGACAAACATACCAGTCTCATAACTGGCATGGATAAAAGTGTTTCAAGTCACTGAGGTCTAATTTTGGTTCTCTCGCCCTGCAGAAGATGCAAGCAAGTTTGGTGTTCTTAGTTCAGACCCAACTAAGCAGCAGTTTAAGTGAGAAACAAGCATATGCAATTCAGCATGATCCAGAATAAACCAGGTTCAACATGAAGGAAGTTTAAATTCAAGTTGGGAAAGAAGACAAATACTATCACCTCAGGCCTGTGCCTCCCCGTCTTTTCACAAAAAGCCAAGGCGAAGGCAAGGGTGGCTTTCTGGACATGTGACATGCAAAATCGCACATTCCTCATGTTTAGGAGCATTCTGGGTTGAGTCTAATGCTCTGCTGTTACTATTTAGAAAATGTGAATAATTTATGATTGAATAAGGGGCTCTGCATTTCCCTTTTGCCCTGGACCCTGCAAATCATGCAGCCAGTCTTGAGGGCAGGAAGCGTTTAAGAGACACTGGTGGGAGAGCTGATGGACGTGCCCTGTAGTACTTCAAGCTGGCAGTCGTTTTATCTTTTAAATCACAAAAATTTACCCATTGAAATGAAGAAGAAAGGAAAGATAAAAGGAAAAAAGTGGGGAGGGAAATAAACAAGAAAAGAGACTAAACCAACTGGTATTTACTTTGTATTCATATAGCTTGATGGAGAATTAAGGAGGGAAGGCAGCCATTTCAAGGTGATTTTTTTTATTATTTCTGAGCACAGAGCTTCTTTGAATGAAATTCATTTTAATGACTATGCCTTTTGTTATGTTTTTGGGATCACTACTCAAAGTGACACTCAAAGTCAGTCTATAATCTTAAAAACAACTAACTAAAGACAATTCTATTTTCTAACAATTTTTCACCACCTTCTGCCCTCACACACATACATACCCCAAATTATTTAAAGAAACCTGGATAGAAACCAAGGATTTGTAGCAAGGCAGTGAATTGAGTGTCAGTGAGATGCTGGCACAGAAGCTGGCATTCTTTGTGTGTGCAGCCACAGGAGAGGGATGCGAAGAGGCAGGTCTGCACCCTGGCTTCAGAGGGAGGCATGGACCCCATTTACATAACGCCAATCAGTCTCCCATGTCAAGTTTCCCGGGAACATGCAGAAGCGATTACCAAGGCAGGCATTATGACTGGTGGAGTCACAGACAAATCAGGGCTTCCATAAAGGAGGATGTTGAATCAATAAGGCATACTGTTCAACCAGGGCTGAGAAAAACACCTCATAAAATAACAGCATTTGTAAAGGTTAATCAATTCAGCTAATTGTAAATGTTCTCAATTGTCAGTCCCAGAGCAGTCCCCTCTCTTTGTAGCTAGTAATTCACTGTGGGATGCAGCAGCTCTAAAGCAGGAAACAGAGAAAGAGGGAAAAGCAGTCAAATTTCTCATTACTCTCTCCATGTTGTGCTCTGTCGGTGTCTGTAAATGTCAATATATTTACCACAGGGAGATAGCCTTTTTTCTCTACTAGCACTTCGTTGCCTCCTTCATTATATACAAAACAAAGTAAAGAGCCTAATTATCTTGGTCTGAGCAGATGGAAAGGAAATCAGGGTATTGATCTTTAGGGCAATATCTTAGGGCAAAGCATATGACTAATAAGCTGGGCAGTTAAAGGGATGGTCTTTCATTGACAATGGTAAGAAAAAGACATCTTATTCACTGCCCCAGATTAGCTCAGGAAAAAGCAAGAGACACTTTCTGCCCTTCCCCCTCTACTGCCTCCATTTCCCCAGCAAGAACAAAACCATTGCACACGGTTTTTAAAATTAGTGTCTGTAGAGACTGGAGAAATAGAAACAAATCATGCCAGGCAGAAAAACATTGAGATAATTCTAGCCTGAAATGATAAGCAGAGTCTGGCAGTGAAAGCAAACCTACAACTCTAATAGAACCAGGGAATTCCTGTCTTTCTTTGAGGCTTCGTAATCAGAGTATCTTATATTTCCAGGCCACTAGTGGGTGTTCTACTGGGCACACAGAATTCAATTTGTGTTAAAAATGCTAGAAAAGTTGTAGAAAATGGTAATACAGGACAAACGATAAATAGTCCTGAGAAAAGTCCTTTTCAAGATTTCACACTTCTTTTCTGTTCCTTACTTTTTATCTGTATATGGTGTTATGTTGCAGAAAGTTTTCTCTGTAGTGACAAAGATTAACCTTCTACATTTAGTAAACACAGGAATATGATGTTATGTCCAAGGAATAGTTATAAAAGCCAAAAATAGAGATAAACACTATTTCAAAGGTTTTGTTGTATGAGTAATATTTATAGCAATGTGCTTAATAACAACTTCTATTTGCCCATTTATTGTGCCTTAGAATCTAATGATGTATATCATTTCCCATATTGAAACATGAACTGCTGAAACAAGCAGTTGATTTCCTTTTATTTCATTTGCACCTCAGTAAAATGTAAATGTCTTTTCCTTAGCAATAAGGCTATGAGTGGCTAGCAAAATTTGAAAACGTATAATGAATCACAATTTATTATAAATTCTAAGCCTTCAACAATTTGACAAAAGAGTATCCTTATCTCCTTATCTTTTATGTATTTCAATTTAGTGTTATTAATCAAATACATTGTAAAATTCTAATTAAATATATCAGAGGCCTGTGTTACTGTCAGTTTGATATTTCACGTATATCAGGTAGTGCAGTCAGACAAACCAAGTGACGCAGTGGAAGCGTACAGCCATGTGAATCAGAACAACATCAAAACCAAGCTAGAGAGGACAGGGCCAACAGGGAGTTGGCAGCTGGCATATCACAAGATATTTTATCCCTCTAGTATGTGGGATAATGCTAGATCTGTGTAGGAAAGTAGCATATTTAAAATCAAATTGACTGGTGTATTGTACTAATGGTAGTGTACAGTCAGAAAACAAAATCGATGTGTTCCTCTAGAGTGAGCAGAACCATTGGTTTACAACAGGAATTCTCTGAAGAAAAACAATTTCGTTCATCCATCAGTGCACTTTAAAACATGCCATTTTTTCCTTTGAAGAATGAGAAATTAAAGAATGAGTCAGGGAGGTCCAGAAGCTATCTTACTCACTCTGAGTGGGAAAAAAACCTCTTCAACAAAACCTTTCTCTCCTCCTTTTCTTACCCTCCTCCTCCCTCCTTCCTCCACCTTTTCTAAGATATATTCCTCTCATCTACCAATAACATTTTCCCATTTTCCCATAGTTTCAAGAGAAATGTGACAATATCCTTGAGAATGTTTAGAATTGAGAGTGAAGTCCTCTACATGTGATCTTTTCACCTTAAAGGAATGGAAATTCCTGTTAGAGTTTCAAGAACTGTATGTAGCCTCATGCCAGCAATCAGCAAAGTTAGCAAAACAAACTTCCAGGACACTATTATTACATTCCATTCACTGAGTGTTCCCAAGCACTGGGTACCTTTGTCCCCACATACATTCATTTGGAACCCACACCCTTTTATACATAATGTAATTTTCTTTCCAGAGGATAAATTTTTATATCAGTTTGATAATTTCTTGAAGTTATACTGGAGTATTGCTCAACTTGCTTCTAAATTAAAGCACTTATTAAAAAACTTTGAAGCACTCTCACAATTTTAAATCACTGTGCACATAGCAATTTAAAATTATGGGAGCAGTTTTATAAGCACTTGAATTTGGAGGTGATCAGAGACCTGAAAATGTGCAATATAGAGTAATTTAAAATTATTAGAGTACTTCACATTTTTTATAAGCTCTTCAGCTGGGAAGTGATCAGGTTCTAACATCTGAGCTTATGCAGTGCAAAGTGAAGTACTTCTCAGCCTGAGATGATTCACTCTATTAAATCAAACTACTTTAATAATTTTAAAGTGATGTACAGTGAGCATGCCCAGATCTCCAAATTTACTTCTAAATTAAAAATATTTTTCACTTCCAGCCTACAAAAGACACTTATGTGATAAAGCAGCAATTTACCCTTTCGATTTTAGACATCAAACTGCCCCCTCGCTTTAACAGTAGTTTTCCCTTGGTAAAAATAAACACAAAAATATTTAAAATATTTGATATTTTCCATTTTAAAAATGAAAATTATCATGCTATGCAGCTCCAACAACCTACTTGTATTTGAAAGTATTTCCATTTTAAAGCAAACTTTAGTATACCATGTTTGGGAATATTATGCTTTTATGCCTAAAGCAATAACAAACTAATATCTCAACAGGGTTCTTAAATCTCAACGAATGGTTAATTGTCTCATGGAAGTATAACTCCATATCCCACTTAAACACAGGGGTGATCCTTCACAATAGGGCAGCTTTTTTGCTACCTGAGAAAAATCATATAAACCCTATCACACCTCCCGAAGAACACTGTGACCTGAATGAAAGTATGCGGTTCCAGGAACATGTCCTCACCCTGCCCTTGAGTTCAAGGAAAGGACAACATAAGAAAATATGACACCCCCTTCACTAAATGTACATTTGGCAAACGTGGCTCTCAGATAATTCAAGATAATTCAAATCAGTTTATGTGATGGCTTTGATCTTATACAATTTTACTTATACTTTCTATAGCCAAATTAGAGGTACAATTCTTGGTCTAGATTCATTGTTCCTATTAATAAACAAGAGTATTAACCCATGAAAAGGGATTCTATTCACCTCATAGAACAATTTCTGGTATGCTTAAATATAGTTACTGAGTTAATATTTGCATCAGGGTTGAATGGTTTAAAATCTCATTTTGACAAATTTCTCACCCCATGTAAACAGAATGACAACCCAGATAAATAGGTAACCATAGATTGAAACCATTTGAAAGCGAATAAAAATTGTTTTTTCTTTATTACCAAGTGTTGGGAAGTTACTTTCTTTTCTTCCTCTCTCTTCTCTATTTCACTAAAAGTCCTATTCATCTGAATTCTAACTATAGTCAAACTGGATCTGCTGGAAAGTAATCACTTAGTACCTCCTTGTTCTTTAGTAATACTTTGAATTTTATCCTATAGGAGAATTGATCCTAACTAACATGTTTATAATTCACAAGTGAATGGAGTGGTTCCCAGTAGCAACTTGCCACCAGTGGAAAATATGCTGTAGCTGTTTGCTATGGCTCTCATCAGGGAATACGGCTACAAACTACATGTGCACTGCCTTATTTAAATGTCCTGGCTGGAGAGGAAACTGCCGGAGCCACTTCATCTTTCACTACTGACGCTGCCTGAAAATTAAATTCTCATGGGTGGGAGAGTGGGGAAGAACAGTAATGTCTTTAAAAGTGCTCTCTCAGACTAAGCTCTCTCATCAAGAGATATGCAAAGGACATCAGAAATCAAAGAAGTACACTTATTTTGAAGGTTGTTGCAACGACATTTTAAACTTTGTTTCAGAAGCTAGGCACTGAAACCTAAAAATAAAATTGGGAAATATGACTCTCTAGTCCTTTGCAGGAAGAAAATGGGGTTCTGGAGTTTGGATTATAAACTCACGGAAGGGGGAATGCACATATTGCACAAAATCTCCAAACTTCCCCATGGAGAAATACATGGATACAGCAAGCATCCAATGATTCAGTGACAGGGCCAATAATGGACTGCGGCTTTTCACTTGAAAATGTTAATGTGTATACTGAAATCAGGGATATTGCCTCCATGAAAATGTTTCTGAACTAAACCTAAGCTATGGAAATTTGGGTTCTGTCCTAACTAGCGTATCAAAAACTTTCAGAAGTTATATATACAATACCTGCTTTTACACAAACACATTTTGAATTCTACGAACTTTATGTTTGTCTTTACGTTATGCTCAAATTGCCTTGGCTTTCATGCTATTTACAACAAAAGTTGGTCTGGAAAAAAGACAAAACTGTCTTGGCAATAGAAATTTGTAATATTTAGATGGTTTTATATGCACCAAATGGGATTGTTCATTTGGCTATAGTATCATAAGAGTATATACCTCAAAAATGCAATGGTAATAGACAGCTCATGTCTGACATCTAAAATTGCCTGTTACAATACTAAAAAAAAAATTGAAATAGGTAATGATTAACCAGAAGATAGATGGGATGATGAATTAATGTGGACCTGAATTAAGGGAGAAATTTGGATATAAATGATGGAAGAAATCACATTGCATATTTAAGTTTCCACAGATACGTGTATATTGAAAATAGAGAAGATAGCTAAAGAAAGCTCTAGGAATGTTTTTTGGTAGTATGAGGGTTGACAGGAAGCCTCTAAACAAAAAGTTTGCTACAGTGAATAGAAAAAAGTAAGTCAGATAATTATGATGCAATGAATTTGAAAATCAATGTAAATATTTCAAACCAAGTGGCTATTAGAAAGCCAAAATGTACTTGTAAGACCAATATCAAGGAAGAAATTTAGATAAAAATATAATACTCAAACACAGTTGGACTGTGCAAACATAATGAAACATGACATGCCTGTGACATTAATTATGTTCTGGGTCTATCATTATATTTCACCATAGTAATCACTGCTTTTTTCACTCTTCTGTATAAAATGGTGAGAGAAATAGTATTGGATGATACCAATCTACGAGTCTCCTGTGTACAACATTGACTTTAGTACTGAAACCAGGGAGATAATACTAGAATAAGCCCTTTGTCTATACACTGTAAAGACCAATGTGTACTTTTCAGATAAAATGTTCTTAATTCCTTTGCATTTTCTTGCGGCAGTACCTATACTCACTCAAACAAGTGCACTTAATGTCACTTTATCTAGGAGCACTGCTAAATAAACAAAAATTTCATTAACACTGTGGTCATTTTAAGTAAATCTATTCCTAATGATATGAAATGCCCTGTAATTCCTAGTGTCTGCTTCATGAGTTAATTCATTTAAGTGAGAGAACATGTTTTGTCAGATTACATGAGTTTGACAACTTTTTGAACCAAACTAAGCCTTTTGAGAATTGAATTCCATTTGCTTCAGGAAAAAAAAAAAAAAATGTGACTTTCTGGTTCAAAGGAAAAATGCTTAGAAGCCATATTTGAAAGGCTTATAAGGGGTCTTACACATCAAATAGCTCTTGGAAAACAACATTCTGATGAGTTAAGTGTAAACTAATTAGAAACATACAGATTGCTTTTCCCTGGCTATCCACGTGGGTTTCAAAATTGAAGAAAGACTGTTTGACACAATACGTTTGGAGTCTTGATGACCCAAAAGCATAGTAAAGTAGTTCAAGATGTTTCTATGAAACAAAGATGTTTGTTTTCTTCCAGTGATTTCTGCTAGCAAACATCTAATGAGTTGCTATTAAAGGACTTTGGGACTCATGCATTTACTCCATTTTGAGTTCATCAGCTATACCTAAAAGAAGATATGTCCCTGCAAAGAAGTCGAGTAAGTCATTAGAAATGCCTTTCAAGCCTTGTAGTATTTCTGAAAGGAAAAACATTGGTCAAATGAGCATTAAGACATTCTCACTACAAATCTATCCTATATCAAAAGACGGAGTAGAACATCTTTTATGAATGAAGGCACTGATGTGCTGTGACTGCACACCCTTGTCCAGGTATAGCATTTTTATGCAGCCCCCTGAATAATACTGGATTATAAGAATATGGTCCAGGTAATCTAGGTATATGTCCATCAAGTGTGTATATCCAGTTTACAGGAAACTGCAACAAAGAAATAAAAATAAATGACTCATTGTGGAAATGAATGCAGAAGGTAGTTCCCTACTGTAATCACTAGAGAATGTACTTTGCAATGTTAGTAGTAACAAATACTTATTGTAAATCACTTGGCTAGATGGAGCTGAAAATTAATGGCATTAGAATTCCCAGAATAAATACTTCAAACCTACCTCTAAAGGAAAAGATAGAAGCAATGGAAAAAGAAAGAAAGAAAAGACTTAGAAAGCATAAAACACTATCCTTTATATATTTTTCTAAGGGATTTATTTTTTCTTATTTTTCCAATTGGCTAAAATTAGAATGCCCTTTTGAAAAATGAGCACACAGAAATAAAGAATCTGAAGAAAGTACCAGGCTCATCTAGGAAGAGAAGTAACCGAGCTCGACTACTCCAAACTGCTCAGTTCTTCCCCTCCTATGAGGATGTTTATTCATATTTCCAATTTACTATATCGAATTTTCTTTATCAGTTTTTCTCTTAAGGTCCTTAGAAATTTAGAATTTTCCCCTAATGATAGTAAACTTTTGAAGAATTCCAAAGTTGGTTTTATAAAAAGAAACTATGCAGTCAAGATTCAAATAATTGATAGGGCTGCCCAAGAAAAGAGTCATTATTATGACAGCTGAACTATTTGTTATAAGCCAATTCCCTGGAGCCACTCAGATAGAAGAGGCTTCAAAAGTTTAGTTCTTTTTTTTAAGTCTACCTTTTGAAGTTGACTTTGGAGTTTCATTTCTTTTGCTAACATGTTTCGCTTGCTGCATACCTGGGGACACTTGGCAGCTCAGCTATATTTAAGATGTAGTATCAGTTCTGTACACAGTCAGCATTTTCACACATCTATTCTCTTTGCATTTCATTGCTCTAAAGTTCCAGTTGTGTTCGTAGGAGATTTGGAATACAGAGTTAGCAATGAACGAATGTTTATTTTCCTGGGTGCTAGAGGCTGTGTGTGCTCAAGCGGATATATTCCATCATACAGACTTGACTCAGCAAATGAATGCAGTGTTACACAGCCAGGTCATTTTCAGTTGATGAGAATTACTCCTCTGCAGGGTATATATAAGGAGCTTGCCATTTGTAATGCAAATTTAATCACACATTGAACTAAAAATGTTCTCAGGCTTTTGTTTTTCATTCTAAACTGCCCCTTCCTTTTGCTAAAATATTTCCTTTGTTCTTCAATACACTTCAAAACTATAGTGAATCTCCAAACTTTAAGGTAAAAAATAAAGACTGTCAGTTCTAAGTTTGCTGATTATATTTTCAGCATATAATGGGAAGTAGATAGGTTTGCAACTCAGAACCTTTTCTCCCTTAGCAGTTCACAGAATGCATCACATGACTGCAGTAGAGTACTAATGACACTAACTTAGCCAATCAGACTCACGTGGATAACACATTTCCCATCAGAAAATCTATCCAGCTGATGATACAAGATCAACCCATGCTTGGTGATACCCAGAGCCTTGCTCCAGGTGGACAAGGTGGACCCCTGCAGGCATCAGAAATGTGATATTTTTCTCTAACTCCTAAAGAGATGGATTTTCTCAAAGTCTACATTTCCCAAACGATGCCCTGATATAATAGAGGGATATATTCAAATATGTCCTTTCATAAATGTTTCTGTGGCTAATGAAATTGAAGAAAATATTAGACTAAACAAAATTAAGCTAGTTTCTGTCCTCTGGGATCTTCAGGATTTTTACTGTGATACATTCCTTGTGAAATCTCCAAGTTGAGGCTGTAGTATGCATTCATTGTTCCCTTCACTTATGAGCTTTCAGAGCCTCTGGTTAGGGCTTTACAGGACCACAGGTCCCCCAAAAACAGCACACAGTAAATATTCTGCTTACTCTCTAAGTATCCTGAGTTGGAAAACCAAGAGGGGCCCCCTCCACAGAGACCTGGGCTACTGCCTCCCAACAGATCTCTGTCATCTGTTTGTGTACATCATTCATAAATTGGGGTCTTACTAGATTCTCTTTTATTGGACAAAATAATTTATTAAAATATGTTAGCATCTCCTAATGCAAAGCCCTATGTGGTTATACAAAAAAATAAATAAGGTGTTTGCAAGGGAAATAACTTCTACATAATCTGGCTGACACAGTTCTGTTTGGTTAAAAGTAGGACAAGATCCATTGCAGAGATTATGATCTGCAGTTCAGTAAGTAGATATTAATATTATTCAAAATATATAGCAGCTACCAAGAGACTTGATGAAAACATACTAAAGCAATCAATCTTTAAATATTAACACTGTTCAAAGAAAAAAATGTAAACAAATAAACCTAGTTTATAACACTATACATTTGTATTCCTTAGGTGCCTTACATATTTCATACTAGACATTACAAACTATGAGGTGTGGTCATAGAGTGCAATGCCAAGCTATGGATTGCAGCAGCCAGGAATGTGTTAGGAACTTACATATGAGAAACCTATGGAGTCAATCATTTTTGCAGAGCGGTGCCATTATGGCAGTTCATATATCCTGGGAAGTGATTTCCTTTCTTCCAAAAAGTCAATGATCATAAAACCCATCCATTACCTTGGTGCAATTCTTAAGGAGACAGCGTGAAATTTGTGAGTTACATCACAGTGCAGATGGAAAGGAGGCATACGCTGGGCATTGTAAAGATTACACAGACTAGCAGAATGCAGATCGCCACCTTAGAAATGTGGCTGGACAAGGGAGCATTTACAGATAAAGGCATTGAAATATTTTTGCATTTATGATAACAGTTCTGTTACAGGGAAGTAACTATTTCAACACAGACCAAAAGCATATACAAAGAACCTAAAGATAATGCATAATGAGGACTACGGTAAAGAAGCTCCAAATAGGAGCAGAAAATAAACACTTCATATGGGAAACCCAATTCTGCCAGTTTTTTAATGAGGACAGAATTAGAATATAATCTAAACCAGTGGTTCTCCAACATTTTAGTCTCAGGAACTCTTCACTTCTTAAAATTAAGGACTCCAGAACACTTTTGTTTGTGTGTAGGCTGCATTTATTGATGTTTTCTGTATTAGAAGTTAAAAGTAAGATACTGTGCAGAAATACGCATAAATTTAGTGAGAAGAATAACATTATTTTACATTTTACAACTCATATAAAGTAGTAGTACACACCTGGATCCTCATATCTGCTTCTGTACCCAATTGCCTGCAATGCCACATGTGTTGTGACCTCTGGTAAATGTCACTATACAATCAGAGAAAGAGAGTGAAAATGATAAACAAGATTTGAGCACTATTCATAGAAAATTTTGACCTTGCAAGCACCCTGCAAAAGTGTCAGGGATTCAGAGGAGTACCTGGTAATTTGAGAACCATTGAGTTAAAAACATCAGGTGTCTAATATATTTATATATCCTTACATATATTGCCATACTACATATAGACTACCCAGGTTAACTACTTACTAACCCATAGGTAGCTAACTTCATACTGCAAGTTTAAACTTTCTGAACTGTCCATTCCTTTCAACTGTAGGAAAACTGCAGGACACAGCTGCAAGCCAGAATGGCAACAAAGATTAATAAGTCTCATACTAAATGGAGACCTAATGAGATGCATTTCTGACTGTGAACGCTAAATATTATATTCTCATGTGTGGTACTATCATGTCCTAATAATGAGGTAGACAGAGTGAGCATTATTCCACTTTGTAAATGAGAAAAGTGCAAAGAGAGGGTAAGTGACTTATCCAAGTGCCATAACTAATCCATAACAGAGCTGGGACTGGATCCAGCCCAGTGCTGCTTTGGGCTTATCACTAGGCCAACACAGTGTGCCAAAACACATGATTGAAGAGTGGAAATTATTGCTGGGGTGTCTTATTGCTTGATTTGTTCCTTTTAATTCTTCACTCTGCCAAATAGTTATTTTGGTAAGTATGTGGTTGATGTTTGATACTATTTTGCTAAGTGATCATTTTAATATTTTGAAAATGCATAATTACTTCTTCTAGTCTCAATTCTTCTTACATGTAAAGTGTGGATAAAAATACCATAAAGGCTTCAGAAATAACAATATCTTAATAACTAATAAAACAAGGCATATCAAATCTACAATTAACAAAAACAGTGCCCTCCAACTGGGCAAATATGTGAGAGCACTATGGGTTTGCTCAATCACAAAAGATGATATTTTTAAGGCGGGGACCAGAACTGCTTAACATCCTATGATATTACAGAGAATACGGCACAGTAAGGCCTTGTCCAATGTCTACAAACAAGTTTGAAATGTCTTGCTAGACAGCCACATAGGTGAAAATTTTATTCATAATTTATAGCTGGATACTAGCTGTGTTTAACATATAAATGTAATGTATTTTTTTACAGTTTTAATATGGATTAGTTTTTTTTTTCCTAATGTAGCTACCCTGTAAAGGAAAGGAAGATTGTGCTTTTTGTCTGGAAGTTTAGCAAGAATGGCCCATTGAGTCGGAAAACCACATTGTGGTATTGTTGTTGCTATATCAGTTCACATTCATAGCTGTAATATTCATGGTAATTCTATACCTTAGTGTGAGCACCCAACTACTTCAATAGATCTTCTAGTGTAGAGATACACAAGCATTTACATTTATATTGAAATATTTGACTATAATCACTTCCCATTATTCCTCCTTTATATTAAAGATGATCTTTTATCAATATTGTGTGTTTGTGTATATAGGTAAGTAGGTTATCTTTGTTATTTATTACAGAATAGTAGACATTCCCAAATATATACATATTACCTTAATTTCCCCCAGACACCAAATTTTTATTTCTCAAAAGATTAGTTTTAGAGTCAGCATTAATAGACATTTTTCAAATTTCATCCCTACTGAAAAATTATTTGTGGTTCCTCCTTTGTGTTAACAGAAACAGGGTGAAAATAATTTACAATGTATCTGACCACAGGGTTTGATATGCTGGGCTTTATTTCTAATTTTTATGGATACATAATTGGTGTACATATTTATGAGGTACATATAAAGTTTTGATACAGGTATACAATGCACAATAATAATCCATCAGTGTAATTGGCTACCCATCACCTTAAGCATTTTTCATTCTTTTGGGTTAGAAACATTCCAATTACATATTTTTAGTTATTTTTAATTATACATTGAACTATTGATTATAGTCACCCTGTTGTGCTATCAAATACTAGATATTCGTTCTAACTATGTTTTAGTGCCACTCCCCATCTCCTCCCTGACTTCCCTTTTCAGCCTCTGGTAACCACCATTCTACGCTCTATCTTCATGAATTCAGTTGTTTTGTCAGCTTTCACAAAAGAATGAGAACATGTGAAATTGGTCTTTCTGTGCCTAGCTTTTTTCACTTAATAAAATGTTCTCCAGTTCTATCCATGTTGTTGCAAATGACAGGATTTCATTATTTTTATGGCTGAATAATACTCGATTGTTTATATGTATCATATTTTCTTTATCCTTTAATCTGTTGATAGACACTTAGGTGGCTTCCAAATCTTGGCTATTGTGAATAGTGCTGCAATAAACATGAAAGTGCAGATCTCTCTTCAATATACTGATTTCCTTTCTTTTGGGTGAATATCCAGCAGTTGGATTGCTGGATCATATGGTAGTTCTATTTTTAGTGTTTCAAGAAATCGCTATACTATTCTTCATACTGGCTGTACTAATTTACATTCCTACCAACAATGCATGAGGGTTCCCCTTTATCCACCTTGCCAGTAGTCATTTTTGCTTGTCTTTTGTATAAAAGCCATTTTAACTGGAGGGAGATGATATCTCATAGTAATTTTGATTTGCATTTCTCTGATGGTCAATGGTGTTGAACATATTTTCATATACCTCTTTGCCATCAATATGTCTAATTTTGAGAAATGTCTATTCAGGTATTTTGCCCATGTTTGAACTGGATTGTTTATTTGCTACTGAGTTGTTTGAGCGCCTTACATATTCTGGTTATTAATCCCTTCTTGGATGGATAGTTTGAAAATATTTTCTCCCATTCCACATGCTATTTGTTGACTGTTTCCTTTGCCGTGCAGAGCTTTTTAACTTGATGTGATCCCATTTGTCCATTTTGACTTTGGTTGCCTGTATTATTGAGATATTACTCAAGACATCCTTACCTGGATCAATGTCCTGGAGAGTATCTCTAACCTTTTATTTGAGTAGTTTCATAGTTTGAGATCTTAGATGTAAGTCTTTAAACCATATTTATTTTTTATATGGCAAGATATAGGGATCTAGTTTTTCTTCTGCATATAGATAGCCAGTTTTCCCTGCACCACTTATTGAAGAGACTGTCTCCTACCCAATGTATATCCTTGGGCAGCATTGTCCAAAGACTTCACTGTAGATGTATGGATTTATTTCTAGGTTCTCCATTCTGTTCCATTGGTCTACATGTCTGTTTTTATGCCAGTACCATGCTGTTTTTGTTACTATAGCTCTCTAATACAATTTGAAATCAGGTAATGTGATTATTCCAGTCTTATTCTTTTTGCTAAAGATAGATTTGACTCTTCTGGGTCTTTTGTGGTTCCCTATAATTTTCATGATGACCTTTTCTATTTCTGTGATGAATGCCATTGGTATTTTCATAGGAATTGCATTGAATCTATAGATAGTTTTCAGTAGTATGGACATTTTAATAATATTGATTCTTCCAATTCATGAACATGAAATATCTTTCCATTTTTTGTGTCCTCTTCAATTTTTTTCATCAATGTTTTATACTTCCATTTTAGATATCTTTTACTTCTTTGGTTAAGGTTATTCCTAGGTATTTTATTTTATTTGTAGCAATTATAAATGGGATTACTTTACTGATTTCTTTTTCAGATTGTTCATTGTTGGCATCCAGAAATTCAACCGATTTTTGTATGTTGATTTTGTTTACTACAACTTTACTGAATTTGTTTATCAGTTCTAATAGTCTTTTGATAGAGTCTTTAGGTTTTTCAAAATATAAGATCATATCATCTGCAAACAAGGACAATTTGAAATTTTTCCAATTTGGATGCCCTGTATTTATTTCTCTTGTCTAACTGCTCTTGCTAGGAGTTCCAATACTATATTGAAGAACAATGGTGAAAGTGGGCATCTTTGCCCTGTTCCAGATCTTACAGGAAAGGCTTTCAGTTTTTCCCCATTCAGTATGATGCTAGCTGTGTGTCTGTCATACATACCTTTTATTGTGTTGAGGTATGTTCCTTCTACCTCTAGTTTTTGGAGGGTTTTTTTAAAGGGATGTTGAATTTTATCAAGAGCTTTTACATCAGCAATTGAAATTACCATATGGTTTTCATCCTTCATCCCATTGATATGGTGTATCATATTTATTGATTTGTGTATCATTTTACATCAGAGATACTGGTGTATAGTTTGTTTCCTTCTGTTTTTGTCTGGTTTTAGTATCAGAGTAACAATGACCTTGCAGGATAAATTTGAAAGTATTGCCTCCTCAATTTTCTGGAATAGTTTGAGTAGGGTTGGTATTAGTTCTTCTTTAAATGTCTGGTAAGATTCAGCAGCCAGCTATCAGGTCCTAAGCTTTTCTTTGATGGGGGACATTTTATTATGACTTTGATCTCATTACTTGTTATTCATCTATTCAGGTTTTGGATTTCTTTTTTTTTTTAATTTAGAATACGTAAATCTCTTTTATTTAGAATATATAAAATATTAAGATTTTCTTTTTTGCATTATACTTTATGTTCTAGGGTACATGTGCACAACGTGCAAGTTTGTTACATATGCATACATATGCCATGTTGGTGTGCTGCACCCATTAACCTGTCATTTACATTAGGTATATCTCCTAATGCTATCCCTTCCCCCTCCCCCGACCCCAAAACAAGCCCCAGTGTGTGATGTTCCCCTTACCGTGTCCAAGTGATCTCATTGTTCAATTCCCACCTATGAGTGAGAACATGCGGTGTCTGGTTTTCTGTTCTTGCGATAGTTTGCTGAGAGTGATGGTTTCCAGCTGCATCCATGTCCCTAAAAACGACACGAACTCATCCTTTTTTATGGCTGCATAGTATTCCATGGTGTATATGTGCCACGATTTTTTAATCCACTCTGTCATTAATGGACATTTGGGTTGGTTCCAAGTCTTTGCTATTGTGAATAGTGCTGCAATAAACATACATGTGCATGTGTCTTTATAGCAGCATGATTTATAATCCTTTGAGTATATACCCAGTAATGGGATGGCTGGGTCAAATAGTATTTCTAGTTCTAGATCCTTGAGAAATCGCCATATTGGTTCAATCTTGTTAGGTTGTTTAGGGACCTAGACATACATGTGTCTAGGAATTTATCCATTTCTTCTATGATTTTAATTTATTGGCATATAGTTGCTCATAGTAATCCCTAATGATGCTTTGAATTTCTGTGTTATTAAGTTGTAATGTCTCCTTTTCATCTCTGATTTTATTTTTTTCTTAGTGTTGCTTATTCTTATTGTATCTTTTCAAAAAACATTTTGATTTATTGATCTTTTGTATGTTTTGATTTCAATTTCATTTCTGCTGTAATTTATTATTTCTTTCCTTCTACCAATTTGGGTTTGGGTTGCACTTGCTTTTCTAGTTAAGATGTATCATTAGGATGTTTATTTGAATTTTTATTTTTTTGATGTAGCCACTTATTGCTATAAAGTTTCCTGTTAATATTGCTTTTGCTGCATCCCATAGGTTTTAGTATGCTGTGTTTCCATTATCATCTTTTCCAATAAATTTTTAATTTCCTCATTAATTTCTTCATTGACCCACAGGTCATTAAGGAGCATATTATTTAATTTCCATGTGTTTCTATGGTTTTTAAAGTTCCTCTTGTTATTGATTTCTAGTTTTATTCCATGGTGGTCATCAATGTTTTGAATTTTCTTACGACTTGTTTTGTGGCCTATTGTATGGTCTATTTCTGAGAATAATCCATGTGCCGAGGAGAATATGTATTTTCCAAGTCATGAATGTAATGTTGTATAAATATCTACTTGGTCTATTTGGTTTATAGTGCAGATTAAGTCTAATTTTATTGTTAATTTTCTTTCTGGATGATCTGTTCAATCCTGAAAGCGGGATGTTGAGGTTGCCAGCTATGATTGTACTGGGAGTGTATCTCCCTTTGGCTCTAATAATACTTGCTTTATATCTGGGTGCTCCAGCATTGGGTATATATATATTTACAATTATTATATCCTCTTGTTGAACTGATCCTTTTATCATTATATAATAACCTTGTCTCTTTTGATATTTTTGAATTGAAATGTATTTTTTCTGATATAGCTACTACTGTTCTTTATTTGGATTCCATTTGCCTCTTTCATCTATCCCTTTATTTTCAGTCTGTGTGTATCTTTATAGGTGAAGTTAGTTTCTTAAACACTATATAATTTGGTCTTTTTTTAAATCCAGTCACTGTATATTTCTTTATTGGAAAATTTAGTCTATTTACATTCAGGGTTATTATTGATAAGTAAGTACTTATTACTGCCATGTTGTTATTTATTTTCTGGTTGTTTTGTGGGCCTTTATTCTTTTTTCCTGTCTTCCTTCATGTAAAAATGATTTTCTCTATTGGTATGTTTTAATTTCTTACTTACTATTTTTTGTATATCTGTTGTAGGTTTTTTAATTTGAAGTTACCATGATGCTTGCAAATAACATTTTACAAGCCAGTATTTCCAACTGATGACAACTCTGATTGCAAAAAAAAAATGACTCAACAAACAAGCATGGAGATAACTAATAAAAACTCTGTATCCTAAGTCCATACACCCTGCTTTTTAACTTTTTGTTGTTTCTATTTTTTTATACTATCTACCTCTTAAAAGTTATTGTAGTTATTTTTAACAGGTTTGTCTTTGAGTCTTTCTACCAAACATATGATTTACATGCCACAGCTACAGTGTTAGTGTATTCTGTATTTGTCTGCGTACTTAAACTGTTACCAGTGAGTTTTGTATCTTCACATTTATTATTGCTCATTAACATCCTTTTATTTTTCCAGATTAAAGAACTCCCTTTAGCATTTCTTGTAAGCCAGGTCTAATGTTGACAAAATTCAACAGCTTTTACTTCCCTGCGAAAGCATTTTTTCTCCTTTACATTTAAAGGATATTTTCACTGGATATAATATTCTAGGATAAAAGGTTTTTTGTTTTTGTTTTTGTTTTTTCCTGAAGCATTTTGAATATGTCATGCGTGCCACTCTCTCCTGGATGGTAAGGTTTTCACTGAGAAGTCTGCTGCCAGTCATATGGGATCTCCTTTATATGTTATTTGTTTCTTTTCTCTTGTTGCTTTTAAAATCTTTATTTTTGGGAGTTTGATTATTAGATGTCTTGAGGTAGTCTTATTTGGGTTAAGCCTGGTTGGTGTCCTATGACCTTCTTGTACTTAAATGTTGATATCTTTCTCCAAGTTTTGAAAATTCTCTGTTATTATTTATTTGAATTAAATTTCTACACTGATCTCTTTCTCTGCCTCCTCTTTAAAGCCAATCTCTCTTAGATTTACCTCTGTGAGACTATTTCTAGATCGTATAATCGTGCTTCATTCTTCCATATTTTTCTCTCTGTGTATTTTCATATAGCCTCTCTACAAGCTCACTAATCCTTTCTTCTGTCTGGTCAATCCTGCCATTGAGAGATTCCAATGCATTCTTTAGTTTGTCAATTGAATCTTTCAGCTCCATAAATTCTGCTTGCAATCCCTCTGTTAAATGTATCTGATAGTACTCTGAATTTCTTCTCTGTGTTATCTTGAAGTTAGCTGAGCTTCCTAAAATTAGCTTTTTTGAATGCTGTCTGAAAGGTCACACATCTCTAGATCACTGGTGCCTTAGTTCGTTTGATGAGGTCATGTTTTTCTAGATGTTCTTGATGCTTGTGGATGTTTATTGATATCTAGGCATTGACGAGTTAGGTATTTATTCCAATCTTCACAGTCTGGGCTTGTTTGTATTCATCCTTCTTGAGAAGGCTTTCCATGCATTCAGAAGGAATTGTTTTTATCTAGGTATTTGGGCACTACAGCCATATAGCACTGGAGGGTGCCCCAAATCCAGTCACGCTGTAACTTTTGCAGATTTGTAGAGCTTGAGTAAGAGCCAGAAGAATTCCCAGGAATACCAAGCATGGCCCCTTGTTCACTTCCCTCACTTCGTCTCAAATAAATGGAGTATCTCTCTTCATGCTGCATTGCCTTGAGTTGAGGGAGGGGTGAAGCAAGCATTCCTGTGGCCACTACAGCTGGGACTAGGTCCCACCTGAGGCCTGAATGGCACTTGGGTCTCATACAAGGACCATGGTGACTACTGCCTGGCTACTGTTGATGTTTACGCAACGCCCAAGGGATCCTTCATTCAGTTGGCGGCAAATCCTGCCGGGACTGGGTCCTGTCCTTCAGAGAAGTAGGTGCTTTTCTGCCCCAGGGTGGGTCTAGGAATATCATCTGGGAGCTAGGACCTGGAATCAAAAGCTTCAGGATTCTGCCTGATGCTTTATTTTACTGTAGCTGAGCTAGTATCCAAGTTGGAAGAGAAAGTCCTCTATCCTCTTCCTTCTTCTTTCCATAAGTGAAAGGCGTCTCTGGTTAAGCTTCACTGCCTGGAGTTGGAGGAGGGGTGCCACAGGTACTCCCTTGGCTGTTTCAGCTGGTGTCTCACTGGGTCACGTGCACCCCAAGTCCACTGGCTCTGAGTCCAGCATAGCACCAAGACGTGCCCAAGTACTGCCGTTCTTGTGGCCTGACTACCTTTCAAATGTGTTCAGGATACCACCACACTTTAGTCCACTGGTGATGGAGCTAGCCAAAACTCAGGTTCCTATTGCTGGGGTGATTGAGGCTGATTTAAATGCTCTCTCCATGGGCACCAGCCAAATTCTGCCCTGTGTTGTGTTCCACTGAGACAGGACAGCGCTGAATTCCCACACAAAGTCCCACAGTCACTTTGCTGTCCCTCCCCGAAACACACAGATTCTCTCTCCGTGCTGCTGGGGGCTGGGTGAGGGATGGTATGGGCAGTGCAAGACTTTTCTTACCCTCTTCAGTGCCACTTTCCTTGATATGATGTTAAAAACCAGATACTATGATCACCATCTGATTTTTGTTGTTGTTTTTTTGTTTTTTTGAGAAGGAGTTTTGCTCTTGTTGCCCAGGCTGCAGTGCAGTGGAATGATCTCGGCTCACCGCAACCTCAACCTCCAGGGTTCAAGCATTCTCCTACCCCAGTCTCCCAAGTAGCTGGAATTACAGGCATGTGCCACTGCGCCCGGCTAATTTTTGTATTTTTAGTAGAGATGGGGTTTTACCATGTTGGCCAGGCTGACCTGGAACTCCTGACCTCACGTGATCTGCCCACCTCGGCCTCCCAAAGTGCTGGGATTACAGGCATGAGCCACCGCGCCTGGCCGATTTTTGGTTCTTATGAAGATGCTTTCTTGTGCAGATAATTGTTCAATTTGGTGTTGCTGCAGAAAGGACAATCATTGGAAGGTTCTGCCTGGCCAGCCTGTTCCATCTCCTTTTCGGTTGGCATGTTTTGGAGAAGGATGATATCTTGGATTGATTTCAAAAGGAGCCATAAAAGCCATATTTGGTTGCATAATTTATACAGCTTTAAGTTTTTCTACAGTCAAAAACACTTCTGCCTCCAACCTGCTACTAGTACCACCATCATGTACACAGAGTTATCTCTGCTTTACCTACTAACATACAGACAAGATGTAGTTCAAAGAGGAAAACTGCAGTTTCTACTTATACCTAAACATTCTCCTGAATATTATCTATTGCACAGTATGCCACAGGTTCAAATGGAATATACTTTTTTAACATGAATTATCTTTACTTATAAAGAAATATCAAAAACTTAGTTTCAATGGCAAATGTGTGCTATGTAGGAAAATTAGATACAAGTAATTGGAAGTTTTAAAATCTAAATGAAATTTTGATCAATGTAGTCTACACAACAAATAATTATGATGTTTATTTTGCTACCTGCACATAAAGTGTTTCCTTGGCTGCTTTGCTGGGCCATACAATTATTTTAAGATGTATTTTTCATGCTCTCTGCAGTCAGAGATGTTTCTTTTTTCACTGAAAATAAAATGACTTTTTGGTAATCATATCATTTTTCCTCTCAGGAAGACACTACTTTTTTTTTTAACTTACTGTTTAAAAAACTGTCCAAATCAATATAACTTTCATGGTTGGGTACTGGCTTACTTGATTATGTTAGGGGAATATGTATAGTGTTGGAAATAGCCTTTACTTCTCTGGCTCTATTAGCTTTGTAGGAATGGTTCATTAACAACATACACCATTAATTTAGAGTAAGCTCTCTACTAATAATGACAATTGATTTTTTTGTTTAATTTCTCTATAACCAAATGGCACACTTTACAACAAGCCTAAATTTAAGGCTCCTCTGGGACTTCAGATTACACTGCATCTTTTTAAAGGTTATGTTTGACGACTTAACCACTTGATATTTTTCTCTTTGCAATATTTAAAATACAAAACTACAATTGGACTCTATAAATTGCAGTCATATTTTAGTAAAAGATTAATAGGCATTTCTAAAAATAAAAAGAATGCTTCCACACATAAATTTCCCTCTCAGCTTGTGCCAACATCCATTTTACAATGAACTGCAATACATAGCATATTTGTAGGTATGAAACATTATCACCATTATTTTCTATGGTGAAAAGTAAAAATTTTAGGATACAACAACTAATCTCACTGAATACATTGATCTCATGCTGGTCAGACATTTTTCCTGCTTTAACTTCCTCAGCTGTAAAACAGATTGATAATATCTTGAAATACATGTTTTAAAATATTTACAAAAATAAAAACCATTATTGTCAACTAATCTAACTTGGTACAGCTCTCAATATGCTATTAAAAAAATAATAATTTTGTGGGATAGGTCCTGAGTTCAGAACCCCTGAATTCAAGTACTGACTCTGCCATTTATAAACTGGGTTACCTTGGCCATGTCATTTTGTTTTGAGTGCCCATTTCTGCAAATATCAAAAATGATAATATATACTGTGATTTACTCACAGGGCATTTGTGAGCATAAAATAAGAAGACTCCAATGATTTTCAAATTACATTTATAAGACAATGAATAGAAGGAACAAATATATTTCAAAGACCATGATATGTTTTGTTTTCTGGAATTCTGAATTTATCACTACATCTTTTTAAATAACCAAAATAATATGAACCTGAGTGGAATATTGTAAACTAAATCAAGTCACATGTACATGATTCCAATGACCTGTGATAAGGATAAACTGCATGGTTCATCTGAGTGCAGTAAGTTCCAAACAACTCAATCTCATTCCATTAGCTGTACTAAGGCAAGGATCTATAATAATAAGTATATTCTATTAAACATATTATTTTGTTAGAACTTCTTCTGTTATTTACAATACCTAGAATAATTTGTTGGGGATGAGAGGCAAAGGTAGGCCCAACACCTATAAACACAAAACACACAGGTAAATCATGGCATTTCTTCCTATTATATAAATAAGTCCCGAACATGAAATTCTAGCCCCAACCTTCACTTAGAGCTTCAGACTAATGGTTTTTCCTGTGTGCTATGCATCTCAAACTAGTATGTCCAAAATCAGATACATCCATTTTGCATTTAAACACCTTGGTCAGAGTTTTTATTTACTTTTTAAGTATGCTTCTTAAGTAGTTTATAAAAATTTTCTGCAGAAGTATATATATAATACTTAAGGAGAAATAAAATAATTTGTATATTTCACTAAATCTTAGTAAATGGCCTGATGCAGATATGAAAATGAATTCATGATAAAACTTTACTTATCTCCTAAAATTCAAGCCTCGACAAGGATAATACAATTGTAAATGAATATACTAATGCCACTTTACCACAAATTGAACATCCAATATAATGCTTATATTTGAGAAATATAAAATAAAATGAAATCCACTTTCTAAAGACTGATGTGACATGCTTAACTAAGTCAAATCAACTTCACCCTCCACTGAGAGGAAGCCACCAAGAAAAAGTTATATACCACATTTGCAAAGATCAAACAGCACCAGAAGGAGACAGTGATTATGAAATGCTGTGATAAGTGTGACATAATTAACAGATAAGAACATTTCTATTCCCTTCTAAGGGCAGCAAGAGATTAACTTAGTTTATAATGACATGACTGATTCATTTTGGGTATAAAAATGAGCAGCTTAAATCTAATCCTCAGGCTAATAGGCAACAAGTATAGTTCTCTGAGAAAAAAAAGTAACGTTCCTATCAAGTGGCAAAAACAATTAGATAGACAGCAGTATTCTGAGCCAACTGCGAACACTGTAAAGAAAGAGAAGAAAAACAGACACAGTCTCCTACAGTGGTTCAGGCCCTGAAGCACAGTGGAGTAGAATATCTTGTTATTTTTCTGCCTTAAATATTCTCTAACTTCAGAAATATTAGAGGTTAGATGCTTATATTAGGACCCAAATTTAAAAGGATAAGAAAATCAACAAACATATAAATCTAAAAGTTTGTATTTTTGGCTGAGCACAGTGGCTCATGCCTGTAATCCCAGCACTTTGGGAGGCTGAGGCGGGCAGATCACTTGAGGTCACGAGTTCAAGACCAGCCTGGCCAACATGGTGAAGTCCTGTCTCTACTAAAAATACAAACAATTAGCCGGGAGTGGTGTCGTGCACCTGTAATTCCAGCTGCTTGGGAGGCTGAGGCACGAGAATCGCTTGAACCTGGGAGGTGGAGGTTGCAGTGAGCTGAGATTGTGCCACTGCACTCCAGCCTAGGCAACAAAGTGAGACTGTCTCAAAAACAAACAAATAAATATTTATATTTTTAAAGACAAAAGTTAAATGAAAAATTATCTGATGTATTACTTGAGAAAGTGGGACATAATATAACATTATTCTATAATTAGTGAAACATTTATAATTTATTTCAAAAAGGCCTGCATCAATATTAAAACCTAATATATGCTGGACAAAACAAAACAGGAAATCTATGAAAGAAATGTATAAGTATCGCAATATAAAGGGCATAAATAATATTCTATTTCTGGACTTGGGTAGTAGTTACAAGGGTTTGTATTTTATTCATCTTGCTACATGTTTACATTTTATAAACTTTTATATGTGGATTGTATTTAATGATTTTTAAAATATTATTTTTGAATGTTATAAAGTAAGTCAACAACAGTATGCCAGTCATAATCACTCTGTGGTTATGTCTGCACTATCCCAAAACACACCAGTCAGTCTAGGTGCTGGGAGCATTTGCCAAGCAATGTATTTTGGCATTATGCAGACCAAAAAATGAATTCATATGTTTCACTAATTCTTAGTCAATGACCTAGGAAAAGTCTGGAAATGAACTCATGCTAAAACTTTATTTTCTTAAGAAAAATTCAAGCCTTAACAAGGACAATATAAGTGTAAATGAATTACTAATACCAGTTTACTATGAATAGCAAGATGTACACCTTATATAACCCTTTTATCCAGAGAAACTAAAATAAAGTCTAACTTACTAGTGACTGCAATTACTAGCTTAACCAATCAAATCAGCTTCACCCTACACAAAGGGTGACCCACTGTTATCTGTTGGTCATACTGTCTATGTAGCAACTCACTGGCAATTTCAGTGCTTGCAAATCTGTATACAGGTATTAAAAGGTTAACAAACATATATGCCTGTATACAGACAAAATGTTTACTGCCTAAAAGAACATGCATGCTAAAAAGTTCTGTGAAACCAAGCTGTATCCAAAATATATTGACATACTATAAGGGTGCAAAGGTAGAAACAAAAATATAACATCTAACACTATATCTAATCATGAAATTATTACATATGAGTGTGTAAGACAGGCTTTAAAATCTCATTCCATAAATATTCTTCTCTAATCTAAATTGGAAAATGTCTGAAGGAAATAAATGTGTTAATAAACACACACATGCAAGCACATACACATTTATTTGAATTGAAAAACCATGGCTCCAGCTAAAATTTAGAGAGCAACCTAATTTCTTTTACATCATGAGTCCATAATCCTACATAAATCTGATTGTCTGTGATTCATAGTCACCAGATGGGAAAAAACTGTCAAAGAGCTATAGAATTTGGCTGTTTGTATAGATTACAAAATTATATTCATGAATATTTTAGGATGTGATTGTCTCATGAATTCTCATCATTTTTTATTGTTCTGTCTTATATCTTTAATTACAGAATAACAGAAAGATTATGGGATATTACTAGGCCCTGGATGAATTAGTAAAATACACATTTGCTCATTATGAACTTTCCCCATTTTTGGTAAAATTTCTCATAGGAAGAAAAGCATATAAACTGTATGTTAAATAAAAAGAGTTTTGAGCCTGAAAACGTAAGAGGTTGGAAACAGATTTAGGAAGAAAAAAAAGTCAGTTGGTGTTTTTCTTTGTTCAAGAAATCATTACCCAGGATGGTCAGGGACTGTCCAGTTATGATCTGTCAGCTAAGGAAGTCATTCTGTTCTATCAAATTCTATAATCTATCTAAGCTCAATTATTTTTATTGCAAAGAATTATATTAGTAAAGTTACAAAAACCTTTCCAATAGATAAACCCTGAAATCTCAGTAGCTTAATGCAAATCTCAGTGGCTTAAAAAAGGTTTAATTTTTGCTCCTGAAAATTCTAAAAACTTTCCTTGTTCAGTGGTGTCTCTCCACCAGAGGTGATTTAGGGACTCAACGAATCTATGACATAGAAAGAGTCTATGAATCTCTGGCGGACAGGTAGCCGTCACTTTCATAGAAATTGTGTTTTCATTAAATCTTGACTCTTCAGGGAAAACTCAATCATGAGTACCCACACACTGGACTTCAGAGGATTCCTTCTAGGTCCTGAGATAGTCAAGAAGTGGAATCATTGGAAAAATGTAGTGTGAGAACTTTCATATACAATAAATTAAAGAAGAGTCTAGAAAGTCAAAGTCCTGTACTTGATATGGTTTGGCTGTGTCACCATCCAAATCTCATCTCTAATTGCAATTTCCACATGTCGAGGGAAAGACATTGTAATCCCCACTTGTCGAGGGAGGGAGGTGACTGGATCATGGGGGCGATTTCCCCCTTGCTGTTCTCAAGATAGTGAGTGACTTCTTACAAGTTCTGATGGTTTTTTAACTGTTTGGAAGTTCCTTCTTCTTTCTTCTCTTTTCTGCTGCCTTGTGAAGAAGGTACTTGTTTCTCCTTCACCTTCTGCCATGATTGTAAGTTTCCCAGGGCTTCTCCAACCATGAGGAGCTATAAATCAATTAAACCTCTTTCCTCTGTTAATTACCCAGTCTTGGGTAACATCTTTATAGCAGTGTGAAAATGGACTAACACAGCAGTCAATGGAGTACTCCAGGAAAACATGGTAAAATTAAATATAGGACAAGTGTTAGACACAATTTTAACAGAGCAAAAGGAATTCTTATAAATGTAATAATAGATGTTGGGTAGATTATGCTATAAATGTGTCACCACAGAGTCATGCCTTATTTTATTGTGCTTCACTTTATCTGTGCTTTACAGATAGCTGCCTTTTTTAATACAAATTGAAGGTTTGTGGCAACCATGTGTTGAGCAAGTCTATTGGTGCCATTTTCTCAACACCATGTGCTTACTTTGTTTCCCTGTGTTACATTTTGGTTATTATTTCAATATTTCAAACTTTTGTATTATTATTTTATCTGTTATAGTGATCTATGATCTTTGATGTTACTATTATAACTATTTAGGGGCACCATAAACCACATCCTTATAAGACAATGAACTTTATCAATAAATGTTGGGTGTATTCTGACTGCTCAATTGACCAGCCATTCCCCCTTCTCTCTCCCTCATTCCAAGGCTTCCCTATTCTTTGAGATACAGCAATATTGAAGTTAGGTGAATTAATAATCCTACAATGGCCTCTATGTGTTCAAGTACAAGGAAGAGAGCTATTTATGACAAACCCACAGCCAGTATCATACTGGATGGGCAAAAACTGAAAGCATTCCCTTTGAAACCCAGCACAAGACAAGAATTTCCTCTCTCACCACTCCTATTCAACATAGTATTGGAAGTTCTGGCCAGGGCAATCAGGCAAGAGAAAGAAATAAAGGGTATTCAAATAGAGAGGAACTCAAATTGTCTCTGTTTGCAGACTACATGATTCTGTATTTAGAAAACCCCATCATCTCAACACAAAAACTCCTTAAGCTGATAAGCAACTTCAGCAAAGTCTCAGGATAAAAAAATCAATGTGGAAAAATCACAAGCAGGCCAGCGTGGTGGCTCACACCTGTAATCCCACCAGTTTGGGAGGCTGAGGTGGGCAGATCACAAGGTCAGGAGTTCAAGACCAGCCTGACCAACATGGTGAAACCCCATCTCTACTAAACATACAAAAACTAGCCAAGGGTGGTGGCACACACCTGTAATCCCAGCTACTCAGGAGGCTAAGGCAGGAGAATTGCTTCAATCACGGAGGCAGAAGACTGCAATGAGCTGAGATCATGCCACTGTACTCCCGCCTGGGCAACAGAGTGAGACTCTGTCTCAAAAAAAAAAAAAAAAAACAAACACAAGCATTCCTATACACCAATAATAGACACACAGAGAGAGAAATCATTAGTGAATTCCCATTTACAATTGCTACAAAGAGAATAAAATACCTAGGAATACAGCTAACAAGGAACGTGAAGGACCTCTTCAAGGAGAACTATAAACCACTGGTCAAGGAAATAAGAGAGGACACAAATGGAAATACATTCCATCCTCATGCCTAAGAGGAATCAATATCGTGAAAATGGCCATACTGCCCAAAGTAATTTACAGATTCAGTGCTATTCCCATCAAACTACCATTAACTTTCTACACAGAATTGGGAAAAAAAACACTACTTTAAATTTCAAATGGAGTCGAAAAAGAGCCCATAGAGTCAAGACAATCCTAAACAAAAAGAACAAAGCTGGAGGCATCATGCTACCTGACTTCAAACTATATTACAAGGCTACAGTAACCAAAACAGCATGTTGCTGGTTCCAAAGCAGACATATAGACCAAGGGAACAGAACAGAGATCTCAGAAATAACATCACACATCTACAACCATCTGATCTTCGACAAACCTGACAAAAACAAGCAATGCGGAAAGGATTCCCTATTTAATAAATGGTGCTGGGAGAACTGGCTAGCCATATGCAGAAAACTGAAGCTGGACTCCTTACACATCATACAAAATTAACTCAAGATGAATTAAAGACTTAAATGTAAAACCAAAATCATAAATACCACAGAAAAAAACCTAGGCAATAACATTCAGGAAACAGACATGGGCAAAGACTTCATGACAAAAACACCAAAAGCAATGGGAACAAAATCCCAAATTGACAAATGGGATCTAATTAAACTAAAGAGCTTTCGCAAAGCAATAGAAACTATCATCACAATGAACAGGCAACCTACAGAATGGGAGAAAATTTTTACAGTCTACATACCTGATAAAGGTCTAATATCCAGAATCTACAAGGAACTTAAACAAACTTACAAGAAAAAATAACCCCATCAAAAAGTGGGCAAAGGTGTGAACAGACATGTCTCAAAAGAAGACATTTATGTGAACAAACTTACGAAAAAAAAGCTCAACATCTCTGATCATTCGAGAAATGCAAATCAAAACCACAATGAGATATCATCTCATGACAGTTAGAATGGCGATTACTAAAAAGTCAGGAAACAACAGATGCTGGTGAGGATGTGGAGAAATAAGAACACTTTTACGCTTGTTGGGAGTGTAAATTAGTTCAACCATTGTGGAAGACAGTGTGGTGATTCCTCAAGGATCTAGAACCAGAAATACCATTTGACCTAGCAATCCCATTACTGTGTATACACCCAAAGGAATATAAATCATTCTATTATGAGGATACATGCACACATATATTTACTGCAGCACTATTTATAACAGCAAAGACTTGGAACAAACCCAAATGCCAATTAATGATAGACTGGATAAAGACAATGTGGCACATATACACCATGGAATACTATGCATCCATAAAAGAGGATGAGTTCATGTCCTTTGCAGGGACATGGATGAAGCTGGAAACCATCATTCTCAGCAAGCTAACACAGGAACAGAAAACAAAACACTGCATGTTCTCTAAGTGGGAGTTGAACAATGAGAACACATGGACACAGGGAAGGGAAAGTCACACACAGGGACCTGTCAGGGGATTGGGGGCAAGCGGAGGGAAAGCATTAGGACAAATACCTAATGCATGCAGGGCTTAAACCTAGATGATGGGTTGATAGATTTATCAAACCACCACGGCACATGCATACCTACGTAACAAATCTGCACATTCTGCACATGTATCCGAGAATTTAAAGTAAAATTAAAAAACAAAATTATTGGGGGGGCGGAGCAAGGTGGCCGAATAGGAACAGCTGCAGTCTCCAACTCCCAGCGCGAGCGACACAGAAGACCCGTGATTTCTGCATTTTCAACTGAGGTACTGGGTTCATCTCACTGGGGAGTGCCGGACGATCAGTGCTGGTCAGCTGCTGCAGCCCGACCAGCGAGAGCTGAAGCAGGGCGAGGCATCGCCTCACCTGGGAAGCGCAAGGGGGAAGGGAATCCCTTTTCCTAGCCAGGGGAACTGAGACACACAACACCTGGAAAATTGGGTAACTCCCACCCCAATACTGTGCTTTAAGCAAACAGGCACACCAGGAGATCATATCCCACACCTGGCCGGGAGGGTCCCACGCCCACGGAGCCTCCCTCATTGCTAGCACAGCAGTCTGTGATCTACCGGCAAGGCAGCAGCCAGGCTGGGGGAGGGGCGCCCGCCATTGCTGAGGCTTAAGTAGGTAAACAAAGCTGCTGGGAAGCTCCAACTGGGTGGAGCTCACAGCAGCTCAAGGAAACCTGCCTGTCTCTGTAGACTCCACCTCTGGGGACAGGGCACAGTAAACAATAAACGCAGCAGAAGCCTCTGCAGACGCAAACGACTCTGTCTGACAGCTTTGAAGAGAGCAGTGGATCTCCCAACACGGAGGTTGAGATCTGAGAAGGGACAGACTCCCTGCTCAAGTGGGTCCCTGACCCCTGAGTAGCCTAACTGGGAGACATCCCCCACTAGGGGCAGTCTGACACCCCACACCTCACAGGGTGGAGTACACCCCTGAGAGGAAGCTTCCAAAGCAAGAATCAGACAGCTACACTCGCTGTTCAGAAATATTCTATCTTCTGCAGCCTCTGCTGCTGATACCCAGGCAAACAGGGTCTGGAGTGGACCTCAAGCAATCTCCAGCAGACCTACAGCTGAGGGTCCTGACTGTTAGAAGGAAAACTATCAAACAGGAAGGACACCTACACCAAAACCCCATCAGTACATCACCATCATCAAAGACCAGAGGCAGATAAAACCACAAAGATGGGGAAAAAGCAGGGCAGAAAAGCTGGAAATTCAAAAAATAAGAGTGCATCTCCCCCGGCAAAGGAGGGCAGCTCATGGCCAGCAACGGATCAAAGCTGGATGGAGAATGACTTTGACGAGATGAGAGAAGAAGGCTTCAGTCCATCAAATTTCTCAGAGCTAAAGGAGGAATTACGTACCCAGCGCAAAGAAACTAAAAATCTTGAAAAAAAAGTGGAAGAATTGACGGCTAGAGTAATTAATGCAGAGAAGGTCATAAACGAAATGAAAGAGATGAAAACCATGACACGAGAAATACGTGACAAATGCACAAGCTTCAGTAACCGACTCGATCAACTGGAAGAAAGAGTATCAGCGATTGAGGATCAAATGAATGAAATGAAGCGAGAAGAGAAACCAAAAGGAAAAAGAAGAAAAAGAAATGAACAAAGCCTGCAAGAAGTATGGGATTATGTAAAAAGACCAAATCTACGTCTGATTGGGGTGCCTGAAAGTGAGGGGGAAAATGGAACCAAGTTGGAAAACACTCTTCAGGATATCATCCAGGAGAACTTCCCCAACCTAGTAGGGCAGGCCAACATTCAAATCCAGGAAATACAGAGAACGCCACAAAGATACTCCTCAAGAAGAGCAACTCCAAGACACATAATTGCCAGATTCACCAAAGTTGAAATGAAGGAAAAAATCTTAAGGGCAGCCAAGGAGAAAGGTCGGGTTACCCACAAAGGGAAGCCCATCAGACTCACAGCAGATCTCTCGGCAGAAACTCTACAAGCCAGAAGAGAGTGGGGGCCAATATTCAACATTCTTAAAGAAAAGAATTTTAATCCCAGAAATTCATATCCAGCCAAACTAAGTTTCATAAGTGAAGGAGAAATAAAATCCTTTACAGATAAGCAAATGCTTAGAGATTTTGTCACCACTAGGCCTGCCTTACAAGAGACCCTGAAGGAAGCACTAAACATGGAAAGGAACAACCGGTACCAGCCATTGCAAAAACATGCCAAAATGTAAAGACCATCGAGGCTAGGAAGAAACTGCATCAACTAACGAGCAAAATAACCAGTTAATATCATAATGGCAGGATCAAGTTCACACATAACAATCTTAACCTTAAATGTAAATGGACTAAATGCTCCAATTAAAAGACACAGACTGGCAAACTGGATAAAGAGTCAAAACTCATCAGTCTGCTGTATTCAGGAGACCCATCTCACACGCAGAGAAATACATAGGCTCAAAATAAAGGGATGGAGGAAGATTTACCAAGCAAATGGAGAACAAAAAAAAGCGGGGGTTGCAATACTAGTCTCTGCTACAACAGACTTTAAACCATCAAAGATCAAAAGAGACAAAGAAGGCCATTACATAATGGTCAAGGGATCAATTCAACAGGAAGAGCTAACTATCCTAAATATATATGCACCCAATACAGGAGCACCCAGATTCATAAAGCAAGTCCTTAGAGACTTACAAAGAGACTTAGACTCCCATACAATAATAATGGGAGACTTCAACACTCCACTGTCAACATTAGACAGATCAACGAGACAGAAAGTTAACAAGGATATCCAGGAATTGAACACGTCTCTGCAGCAAGCAGACCTAATAGACATCTATAGAACTCTCCACCCCAAATCAACAGAATATACATTCTTCTCAGCACCACATCGTACTTACTCCAAAATTGACCATATAATTGGAAGTAAATCACTCCTCAGCAAATGTACAAGAACAGAAATTATAACAAACTGTCTCTCAGACCACAGTGCAATCAAACTAGAACTCAGGACTAAGAAACTCAATCAAAACCGCACAACTACATGGAAACTGAACAACCTGCTCCTGAATGACTACTGGGTACATAACGAAATGAAGGCAGAAATAAAGATGTTCTTTGAAACCAATGAGAACAAAGATACAACATACCAGAATCTCTGGGACACATTTAAAGCAGTGTGTAGAGGGAAATTTATAGCACTAAATGCACACAAGAGAAAGCAGGAAAGATCAAAAATTGACACTCTAACATCACAATTAAAAGAACTAGAGAAGCAAGAGCAAACACATTCGAAAGCTAGCAGAAGGCAAGAAATAACTAAGATCAGAGCAGAACTGAAGGAGATAGAGACACAAAAAACCCTCCAAAAAAATCAATGAATCCAGGAGTTGGTTTTTTGAAAAGATCAACAAAATTGACAGACCACTAGCAAGACTAATAAAGAAGAAAAGAGAGAAGAATCAAATTGATGCAATTAAAAATGATAAAGGGGATATCACCACCGACCCCACAGAAATACAAACTACCATCAGAGAATACTATAAACACCTCTACGCAAATAAACTGGAAAATCTAGAAGAAATGGATAATTTCCTGGACACTTACACTCTTCCAAGACTAAACCAGGAAGAAGTTGGATCCCTGAATAGACCAATAGCAGGCTCTGAAATTGAGGCAATAATTAATAGCCTACCAACCAAAAAAAGTCCAGGACCAGATGGATTCACAGCTGAATTCTACCAGAGGTACAAGGAGGAGTTGGTACCATTCCTTCTGAAACTATTCCAATCAACAGAAAAAGAGGGAATCCTTCCTAACTCATTTTATGAGGCCAACATCATCCTGATACCAAAGCCTGGCAGAGACACAACAAAAAAAGATTTTAGACCAATATCCCTGATGAACATCGATGCAAAAATCCTCAATAAAATACTGGCAAACCGGATTCAGCAACACATCAAAAAGCTTATCCACCATGATCAAGTGGGCTTCATCCCTGGGATGCAAGGCTGGTTCAACATTCGCAAATCAATAAACATAATCCAGCATATAAACAGAACCAAAGACAAGAACCACATGATTATCTCAATAGATGCAGAAAAGGCCGTTGAGAAAATTCAACAGCCCTTCATGCTAAAAACGCTCAATAAATTCGGTATTGATGGAACGTACCTCAAAATCATAAGAGCTATTTATGACAAACCCACAGCCATATCATACTGAATGGGCAAAAACTGGAAAAATTCCCTTTGAAAACTGGCACAAGACAGGGATGCCCTCTCTCACCACTCCTATTCAACACAGTGTTGGAAGTTCTGGCTAGGGCAATTAGGCAAGAGAAAGAAATCAAGGGTATTCAGTTAGGAAAAGAAGAAGTCAAATTGTCCCTGTTTGCACATGACATGATTGTATATTTAGAAAATCCCATTGTCTCAGCCCAAAATCTCCTTAAGCTGATAAGCAACTTCAGCACAGTCTCAGGATACAAAATCAATGTGCAAAAATCACAAGCATTCTTATACACCAGTAACAGACAAACAGAGAGCCAAATCAGGAATGAACTTCCATTCACAATTGCTTCAAAGAGAATAAAATACCTAGGAATCCAACTTACAAGAGATGTAAAGGACCTCTTCAAGGAGAACTACAAACCACTGCTCACTGAAATAAAAGAGGACACAAACAAATGGAAGAACATACCATGCTCATGGATAGGAAGAATCGATACTGTGAAAATGGCCATACTGCCCAAGGTAATTTATAGATTCAATGCCATCCCCATCAAGCTACCAATGAGTTTCTTCACAGAATTGGAAATAACTGCTTTAAAGTTCATATGGAACCAAAAAAGAGCCCGCATCTCCAAGACAATCCTAAGTCAAAAGAACAAAGCTGGAGGCATCACGCTACCTGACTTCAAACTATACTACAAGGCTACAGTAACCAAAACAGCATGGTACTGGTACCAAAACAGAGATATAGACCAATGGAACAGAACAGAGTCCTCAGAAATAATACCACACATCTACAGCCATCTGATCTTTGACAAACCTGAGAGAAACAAGAAATGGGGAAAGGATTCCCTATTTAATAAATGGTGCTGGGAAAATTGGCTGGCCATAAGTAGAAAGCTGAAACTGGATCCTTTCCTTACTCCTTATACGAAAATTAATTCAAGATGGATTAGAGACTTAAATGTTAGACCTAATACCATAAAAATCCTAGAGGAAAATCTAGGTAGTACCATTCAGGACATAGGCATGGGCAAAGACTTCATGTCTAAAACACCAAAAGCAACGGCAGCAAAAGCCAAAATTGACAAATGGGATCTCATTAAAGTAAAGAGCTTCTGCACAGCAAAAGAAACTACCATCAGAGTGAACAGGCAACCTACAGAATGGGAGAACATTTTTGCAATCTACTCATCTGACAAAGGGCTAATATCCAGAACCTACAAAGAACTCAAACAAATTTACAAGAAAAAAACAAACAGCCCCATCAAAAAGTGGGCAAAGGATATGAACAGACATTTCTCAAAAGAAGACATTCATACAGCCAACAGACACATGAAAAAATGCTCATCATCACTGGCCATCAGAGAAATGCAAATCAAAACCACAATGAGATACCATCTCACACCAGTTAGAATGGCGATCATTAAAAAGTCAGGAAACAACAGGTGCTGGAGAGGATGTGGAGAAATAGGAACGCTTTTACACTGTTGGTGGGATTGTAAACTACTTCAACCATTATGGAAAACAGTATGGCGATTCCTCAAGGATCTAGAACTAGATGTAGCATATGACCCAGCCATCCCATTACTGGGTATATACCCAAAGGATTATAAATTATGCAGCTATAAAGACACATGCATACGTATGTTTATTGCGGCACTATTCACAATAGCAAAGACTTGGAATCAACCCAAATGTCCATCAGTGACAGATTGGATTAAGAAAACGTGGCACATATACACCATGGAATACTATGCAGCCATAAAAAACGATGAGTTTGTGTCCTTTGTAGGGACATGGATGCAGCTGGAAACCATCATTCTTAGCAAACTATCACAAGAACTGAAAACCAAACACCGCATGTTCTCACTCATAGGTGGGAACTGAACATTGAGATCACTTGGACTCAGGAAGGGGAACATCACACACCGGGGCCTATCATGGGGAGGGGGGAGGGGGGAGGGATTGCATTGGGAGTTATACCTGATGTAAATGACGAGTTGATGGGTGCAGCACACCAACATGGCACATGTATACATATGTAACAAACCTGCACCTTATGCACATGTACCCTACAACTTAAAGTATAATAATAATAAATAAAGTAAAAAAAAAAAATTATTTTGAAGAGATATAAAAATAAAACAGATGCTGACGAGGATGTGGAGAAATAGGAACGCTTTTACACTGTTGGTGGGAATGTAAATTAGTTCAAAAATTGTGGAAGACAGTGTGGCGATTCCTCAAGGATCTAGAACTAGAAATAACATTTGACCCAGCCATCCCATTACTGGGGATATACCCAAAGGATTATAAATCATGCTGCTATAAAGACACACGCACATGTATGTTTACTGCAGCACTATTCACAATAGTGAAGACATGGAACCAACCCAAATGCCCATCAATCATAGACTGGATAAAGAAAACGTGGTACATATATACCATGGAATACTATGCAGCCTAAAAAAAGAAATGAGATCATGTCCTTTGCAGGGACATGGATGAAGTTGGAAGCCATCATCCTCAGCAAACTAACACAGGAACAGAAAACCAAACACCGTATGTTCTCACTCATAAGTGGGAGCTGAACAATTAGAACACATAGACATAAGGAGCGGAACATCACACACCGGGACCCAGGGGAGGGAGAGCATTAGGACACATAGCTAATGAATGCGCAGCTTAAAACCTAGATGATGGGTTGATAGGTGCAGCAAACCACCATGGCATACGTATACCTATGTAATAAACCTACACTTTCTGCACTTGTATCCCAGAATGTAAAGTAAACTGAAACAAAATAAAATAAAATAGAGAACAGAAGAGTAAAGCTGAAAAATACTGTGTCACTTGCCAGGTACTCTCTTTTGATGAGACAAGAGGCGAGGCAGGGTGACTCAAAATAAAAAAAGAAAAGAAGTCTCCTGTTCCACTGCCCCCCTGTCTTTTCTACTCATATTTAAGGAAAATTTAATAGAATTTATTTTGTGCTACGAGCTGATGTCTTCTGTTGTCTTAACTTTGAAAGTTTTCCAGGAAGTAAGTATCTGAAATTTGTCATGACGTGACACATATCACACATGTGAAAGCAAGCCTTTATAATCTTTGAACAAGAACTTTTGCCTCCATTGGCAAATCCTCCCTTTCATGAACATTTTATCTATTTCTGAGATAAAGTTTTATAGGAAATCCTGGTTCGCATGTAGCCTGTCCACATTTCTGTGAAATTACCTAAATTTTAGATTTTAAAACTATGCAGCAACTTTCTATAATTGTGAGATTTTATGTTATTGACAATATTACAATCTCAGATTTTCTGCTACATATTTGTGTGAAAATCAAACATTATTTAAATTCTAGTTTCTAAGATTTATTTCTCCCTGTTGGTATTATACGAAACCACTATTAATATGCTGTGAAATGAGACATCTACAGCATCACTAGTAAAAGCCTTTAAGTGGTAATCCTCCTGAATCCTTTCTTCTAATAGCTGAACATTTGCCGTACAAAACCAATGAAATTCACACATGCCACTATGGAGTAGTGGAGCAATTATTACAGCATTTTTCCCCAAAGTACCTTCGGCTTTAGATGATTAGAGAATAGTCTTATGTTTTAAACTTCCTGCCAACAATGTGGCTTTTAGTTGCATTGGATTGAGGACAAATTGTAGTATAATGTATGTTGACAGTTTAATAACATGGGTTAGTATCTTTGGTGTACTTTATGATGTAATACATCCTTATAGGTGTCTCTAGAGAGTTGTGCTATGGTTTTCAAGGAACAGAAAATTCAATAAACTAAAACAGCCTGAGTTAGATTTCTGCCTTCTGTATACTTTGGACATTTTCCTAAAAAATAAATAGGTGCTACCCTTCTAAAATATTTTTCTGACATGACTTTTTTTGTTTTTCTTCTCAAACTGTAGATTTCAAGGTTGGAATGGTAGAATTCTTATTAAATTATACATTAAAAATATAAAGTCCCTTTCTTTATATAATAAACAGTCTTTTTTCAGGTCTCAGAGGTAACGTTCCTTTTCTATAAAAAGCTGTAATTGTGGTTTTCAAAAGCTCATTAAATATTTAGATCTGTTAGAACACAAGTGTTTTCTGTTGAGGTTTAAACACATTCAGACTAATTATTTCTAATGTTTTGACCATTGTACAAATACTTGCAGTATTAAATAGCTAATAGCATAAAATAAAAAAACAAGTCTTATGTGCAGAAATCATAATTACTTCTGGATTTTCTTTCATCCAGATATTGCTGAGTGAAATGAAAATAGCAATATAATGTATTTTTAAGCAATATAAAACATTATTATTAAATGAATATGATTCAAGGTACAGATGTTACTTTATATAACCTTGTTTTCTGTGTGTCTGCATTTGTATGACCATAAACACAAGAAAATACTCAAGTTCTCAAGCACACTAAACCCACTATGACTCCAGAATGGACAATTTCCTGGCATTTTAGTAATTTTAAAAGGGGAAAACACACTACAGTATTCTAAAGGAAATATTCTGCCAATACGACTTTGTAAGAAAAAGACTCAGTAATTTTATCATCCACCTGTAAGGTGAAAAAAGCGTTAGAGAAAATGACTAAATGACTATCTTCCAGAACTACTATCCTTTACTCCTTCTTCCCTTTTTAAAAAGCTACATAATATAGGAATACAGAAAAGCATAAAAGCAACTTTTCTGTTCTAAAGGTAACATAGTAATTTTTCTCAAATACTCCCTATGTTGCAGGTACTGTGTAAAATATCTTATACCCATTATTTCCTTTACTGCTTCAAGCAACCCCAGGGCGTAGGTTCCTTATTATTACTCCATTTTATAAATGAGGAATGAGGAACCAGAAAGGTCATATGTTCACTTAAGATCATTTAGCAAATAGATAGTGGAACTAGGATTCTAACACAGGCATTCAGACTTCAGGACCTGGAACATAGGGCCTTCCTCACTTAGATTTAGATTTCAAAAACCTACACATGGATGTTGGAATGAAAACTAATATAGGTTAATCTAAAGAATACTAAATAAATTTAGGTTTTGTTAATGGTTTGTTTAGGGACTAAGAAACACATTCATCCGGGAAATCTGTTCCGAAATTCGTTCATTTACGAGTACCCCACCCAGGATAGAGCGAACTCCTCTGTCCCCAGTAACACATTACTTGTCTTTAGAATCATATGCGATTTAAATCATCTCATTGTTATTATTGTCACTCCATTGTCCACTTGCAACTCAGAGCCACACTGTCTCTGTGTTCAAAGCAAATGTTTACCAAATCATGCTCCAAGGTTTCGTGAAGGCCCTGAAAGCTGAGAGAGAAGGAACTAAAGATGAAATGGGAGTATTGAATGTGAGTCTCAAACCAGGAGGGAAAAGGTATTGCCCTTGAATTCTGGCCCACATTGAAGTTTCCGGTTCCAATGTCTTTGTTGCTTTTTCTAATTTTTTGGCTGAGAGCTCGTGTGCTTTCCTCCTCCCAGGGGTTCTGCTGAGCAGGCCTGGTTGGAAGAGATCCCAGTCGAGAGCAGAGGTCTGAGGATTATTGAAGTGGTTTTCTTTTTAATCACTTATAAAAACAGAGACAAAGCCAATCACCAGCCATGTGATTTGCTCCAAGTCACTGGGCCTCTAAATTCCCTGAAGAAAGCCAGAGTCAGCTCTTTCCCAACAATGTGGTATTCTGAGCTTCTCTCAATTTGAGAGCCTCAGAGCTCTGGAAAGGGGAGGGAGAGAGAGAAAAAAATATACCTTGAACACATGAACAAAGTAGGGACTATAGTGAAACTATCATGCTCAAGCACAGGGGATAAGCCTGTGTGTCTCTGCTCCTTTCCAGCATTTTGAAAATTCATTTTCACTTTATTTCCTAGTTGATGAAGCTTAGCACAATCTCTTCTCCTTCCTCTCATCACCCTCTGATTTTTCTTCTATGGGATTTGCAATCAGAGTTCCTTAAAGGATAAATTAGGAACAGAAGATGAAGAGACTAAGATAAATCTGGTTGCATTGGTCCTTACCAAAATTTAATTAACTAGCATTTAAATAAACACTATCCAGACAATTATAGGGAACAGAAAAAAAGCTCTGGAAAAGATGGGAGAGATGTCGTAACTTGATTGTAATTCTTTTGCATGATCTGTGTTTCCACATCAAGTTCTCACTCCCCAAAAGGAGGACAATAAATCCTGATGATTAACAAAAAGAATTAATTTCATTTTGTTGTATTTTGTAATCTTCAAGACTTTAGTCCAGTTGAAAACATACATTCCCACCCACTTCAACCAGCCCACCCCCACTTTATAAAAGAAAGCAATCTGTACAACCAAACCAAATGCTTTCCTTTTTTTTTTCTCCTCTCAGAAACATCAGCAGACTTAGTCAAGCACAGGCTGAGTGCCAGCCACAGCAAGATTATGCTAACCCCAAGATGTGGGAGTTGGCTGTGTTCCTCTGAGGCTTGCACAGAATGGTATTAAAAGTAATGAACACACAGAGAGACCCTGCAGGGCACGCCATGGTTTGTGTTTATGCCTCATTGGAACACTGCGGGTATTAGCAATTCTTCTAAATCTACATGTGCATGGTGTTCTCTGTTTTTGCACATGTACCAACTCACTTCTCAACATATTTGAACTTCTTTCCATTTTAATTGTCCAATTCCCATACTCTAAATCTATGTCTGCTATCCCCCTCTCCCTCCTCCTCCCCAAAACCTGTACTATAACCAATTTGATAGAACTTTTAAGTTCCTTTCTTAATGAGGTCCCTGTCATCTTTGGAGCGGATGATACTTCATGTCATATCCTGAGGTCATGTAGAAAACTTGAGAAGTTTCGAATTCCATTGCATATTTAAATTATGGTTATAATATTTAGAATCCATCCTACAGGTTTATTACTTAATGTATAAAATGCAGCTTAATATTACAAATAATAAGTACCTAATAATTTGGTTTAAACACTCATAGTCCTTAAGAACATTGAAGAAATGTTGCACATATAATTTTATGTTCAAAAACATATAAGTTAGATATACTAAGATAATTTGAAATTAGAGAATATCAATATTCCAATATTTACTATTCATTGAGACTTATGCTTTTTGTTCAATAAGAAAACTGATGCAACCGTCAACTTTGCTTAATAGAGAAAAGAAACATATTAAAATAGTACTGCAGTGACCCACTTGGTCTATTTCAATAATTATGTTTTATTTGTACTTCTAATCTGTAGAGGGCCCAGGAATCACATTGTTTTAAATAGCTTGTAAAAAAAAAAAAAACAAAAACAAAAACAAGACAGCAACAACAGGAATGAAATCCCCAAAATTAAGAGCACGATGACAACTTTCCTGCTAGGTGACTCAGATCAATTGAGTGGATCTTCTGAATGGAATTGTAATATACACGCGTTTATGGAAGCTTTGGCTCAAGGCTCAGTAAATTCCAAGTGAAGTAACATCTTTAGTGGAAGAAAACAAGTCACTAGAAAATTCATAGTCGTTACACGGTTAATGTTAGTGAGTTAATACTGAGATTACCTCTGATTTAGGCCAGATTATATGGGTATGGTGGTTTCTTTGCATATAGTGGCTATGTACCAAGTAAGGAGCTGATTGAATTACAATTATAAGAGGCATGGCAAAGCCCTAAATATATAATTGGCTGAGTTCCTCCAAGTTAAAAGTGCTAATCTCCAATACACATCAGCCCTGGCTTGGCTTGTCTTGTTAGGTAAACAAAATGTGTCTTGCCTGTCATTGCCATAAAATATTAATGCACTGGAAGTCTCTAAACCTTGCTAAGCATAAGGCCTATTATCACACTTAAGAGCAAAGCAATCTAATAAATCGCTGGCCGTATAAAAACTAAGTCAGCTGGCAGAGACAGTAATCTCCCTAAGGGATAGTAAGAGCCTCATCTTCAACTACGGCAGCTGCAGTTCCAGAGAAATTATGTTTCTTCTGCTCAGTAAAATACATTTGTGCTGAATTCTGTTATTTAAACTCTAATGGAATCATTAGGAATATCCATAGATTCTGAGTAATAGAAAATTAACTAAGAAAATAATCTACAATACTGTCATACAATCGAGTATTTTCATTAGGCTTGCATTTTAAAGTGCTAAATCTGATGTAAAATCAAGGTGCTTATTTCTAATATCTATTTTGGAAGGAGCATGAACCCCCAACTCATACATAAATAATCACATATAAACACTGAATACTGAGTAAAAGCAACTCATTCGTTGGGCACTGGTATGAAGTCCTTCTGGCAATATGTAAACATAAATGTACTGTTGTTGCTATACACCTTAAATACAGTTATAAAATTGCTGTTAAAGTGCCATTTTCCGCTACAACTGACCAATCTCTGAAAATCATAAAATACATACCTTGACTTACCCCACCCACCCATCCACCCACACACACACACACACACACACACACACAGAAGTACTGAAATCAACATATTTCCCATAATAAAGAAATATGAGCAAATGATTTTTTTAAATATTAAAAAGCAATAAGAAGTACTTTCACATATGTTATTTCATTTAAACCTCATAATATCCCAGTAAGGTAGGTACAACTTTCATATCCATATCAAAAATAAAGAAATTGCTAACTTGCCCATAGTCAGCCAGTAAGCAAAATGTACTGCCATTCTTGAATCCTGGTCAATTGACTTTGAACACCATGCCATTAAGGGTAGCCCAGTTTTTGTTGTTGTTTTGTTTGTTTTCTACTTGTAATATCTTACCAAAGATACTGCTTCAAATCCTGCAAAGCATTTAGCATACTAATATGTAATTGCTACCCATGAATGTTAATTTTAGGTTACATGATTAATGAATGATGTGCACCTTTCATATGACATTCAGTAATACTAAATAAAATGTTGATGATCTACACACATGAAAAATATGAACTAAAAAAGCAGCCCTGCCATATTTAGAACTATTCAATGAAAATATATTTAAATCAGAAGGGGAAAAACACACTTTTTAACGGCTCAGGAATTGTAAGCTTGAAACTTACACAGAGGATAATGTGGGCACCTAACAAATATCCTTTGTATATATGGTGATGGGGCTTCAGTAAGAAAACACAATCCTCGCTAGCATATTGTTCATGGTGATATCACCCTCAATAAGGCCATGCCATTTTCTGTGTTGAAAATAGCCTTGGCATCAGAGAAGCTGAAGAAAATTGTCATTATAACCAAGTGTGCATTATTTCATCCCTTAGGAAGAACTAAATAATAATGAATCTGAAGCACACAGATCTTCAGTCGTGTGAAAGTGACTCTGAAAGTTACACATTTTCCTAATTACGCAGACACAATCTACAATAGACAGTGATATCAACCTCTCTGAATTCCTAACACTTATTTCATTTGTTCAGTCAGCACATATCTGTTGACAGCCTACTCCATATGCAGATAATGTGAGCTGCTAAAGTGACAAGGTGATTAAAATTCAGTGCCTATCCTCAAAGTGTTCACACCTTTGCAAAAAATAAAATTAAATAAAATAATGAACTCAGATATGTTGATAATAGGATGAAGTACTCAGTGACACACAAGATACAAATATATATATATATATATATTTTTTTAATTTTCTGAAATCAAATCTAGTGCCAATGAAGGACTGCCCCTTAGAGCTGGGTCCCCATTGTTTGCGCCCCTCATCCTCTGATCTCTCTCTAGCCTTCCAGGGACCAACCAAGCATTTAGTTGCCAGTGTTTTCACGCTCTATCTCCCCCAAAATCTAAAACACTACCTGTTTTTGCCACCCTTTCTTCTGCATTGCGAATCATTCTGTCATTGGGACTAGCAGCTCTTTCTTTCTAGCCATGTGAAAGATTCAATATTTCTCACTAGATCATTTCTTTAACAGTTGAGTGTCATGCATACAGAAGCACTGAATGACTTGCGGAGTCAGATTCCAGAGCCTTAAACTATGAAGAACTTGTTTATTCTGAGGCAAAAAAAAAAAAAGAAAATTTAAAAAGTCAATCCAAAGAAATGCAGTACCAGTGTCTCCTTTTCCCAAGGACAAAGCCCATTCTTTTATAGGCAGCAAAAAAATAAAAAACATCATTGATTTGGTGCATCCTACTCTTAAATTCTTAGTATCTTACCCTATTACACCTATAACACAAGAGCTCAAAGGGGTGCAAATGAATTGCTAAGTCCTTCAACTGTACCATGATTTTTCACAATTCCATTTTCATATTTGTACATGACATTTTCTCTCCTGAAATGAAAAACACTGAATTTTCAAGGATCCGTTCATATGTCACCATTTCTATAAATTAATTCCCAACTTCTCTAAGCAAAGAAACTTCCTACATTCCTTCACTTCTACAGCATTTTAATATCTCTATCATAGTATATTTCAGGTCATATTATAATCGTGTATTTACTTATCTGTCTCTTACTGAGATTATTATCTCTTTGAGGACCAGCACTATTTTCAATTCATAATCGTGTCCCCAGTAGCATTCAGTGTCAGCTTTGGAACACCTAAAATGACATCATGATGGTAAAAAGGGGATGGATGTTAAGGCAAAAAAAAAAAATAGCCAAAATCAAGACTATAGGTGGGCCCAGATCAAGATGAGCCAATCCCTAAGAATACTGGCTAAACACTAAACATCCAAGCAATTCAATTCAGTGGAAGGAGTCCTCTCAGCAGGAATGACTGGGCAGTGGCGAAATTTTGCATCAGGCTGGTGTAGTATTTAGATACAAGGAATTCTCATAAGTTGAATCTCTATACTAGTCTGTGATATGTAGTGTAGAGGCTGATGAGTAGTCAAAACAGTGAGTGTCCCCGTCAGGTAAACTAGAGACCAGAGCAGGGGAGAATCAAGGAAACAGATCAGCCACAGGACTTAAAGAGATTTTTCCTTTACCTTTCTTTACAATAATATCATCAGTACTAGTAAGACAGCCAGGTGGGAAGGAGTCCCTGGAGGAACTTCAACCAGCCCGCCCACTGAGGTGGAGCCTTGGGAAGTTCACGACATTCATAGCAGGGAGGAGCCTGGCCCCTCCTCTTGCTGTGTGGAAACAGATTCGAACTGCCGGGCGGGAGGTCCTCTAGCAGGGACTCTGTCCTTGCAAGAGTCCCTGTTTCCCCCTTTTCTTCCTTTTTACCCAATAAAACCCTGTCTTACTCACCATTTAAATTGTCTGTGAGCCTGAATTTTCATGGCTATGGGACAAAGAACCCTGGTTTTAGCTGAACTAAGGAAAAGTCCTGCAATGCTAGTTCATAGGAGTGATCATTACTATTGTATTATCATCAAAAGCAGCTATAGTAATGAAGAAAAACATCCCCAAAGTCCTCAAAATACTTTCCTTCATATGCTATTAGGTTACTGCAAAACCGCAACTACTTTTGCACCAACCTAATAGTATCCAGAACTAACTAAATAAAATAATGCACTCAAATATGTTGCATACAAGCATCAATGCACAATAATATGTAAGATGGTTTAAAAATTATATTTCTTAAAACAAATCTCATCTGGACTCCAAGACTCCATTTTCCAGTGTTGGTAAAAGGGCACCGTCAGTCACATTGGCTCCTCTCTCCCTTGCTTTCTCCGGCCTCAGGAAAAGGGCCGAGTGCCCTCAGCCTTAATGCATGTGTACACACCTAAGGTCACATGGTCATTCCTAGATGTTCAATGCTAATTGGACTTTCTTGATTGCCTTATACCAATATTGATACATTCCCTGGGTCTGGGCACATTGTCACACAAGCAAAGTCAACAAAGAAGAAACGGAAATAGCTGTTGGGAAGGCCACCCACAGAATCTACCATAATCAGGTTAAAAAGAGGTTCCCAAAAATATCAAGAAGAGACAAAGTGATGGGAAGAATGAAAGAGACATTATGAAAATATTGAGACTAGAAATGTCAACATAAGTTAATGTATTAATTTCAAAGGGAAAGAATAAATAAATAGGGGGAAAGACACTTTAGAAGAAACAATGACTTAAAATTCTCAAAATTAAAGAAAAATGCAAGAGCTCAGATTAAAAGAATATATAATGGCAAACTGAATAAATTAGAACAAACATACAGTGAGACAAGTTATAGCAAAAATTGAGAACATCAAGTAAGAATAAAAAGTTATTTAAGTTTCTAGAAAAGAAAATCCAATTACATATAACGGAGTTAGAATCAGATTGGCACTGAAATTCTCAAGGATTATATTATATTCAGGAAACAATGCAGTTACATTTTCAAAGTGTTGAAAGAAAAGCACATTAAACTAGAGTTCTATATCCAACTAAATGTTTTATTTAACTCTGAGTGTAAAATAAAACTATTATCAGGCACACAAGGCTTCAAAAACTTTATCGCATAAAAACCTCTTTGACATGTTCTCCAGCAAGTAAAGAATACATCCAGGAGAATGCTGCAAACACATGAGAATTAAGGGTACATAAATATCTAAGGGAAATATTTGTTGTCTAAAAAAGCAATAATCATAGGAAAACAATCTTAAAAAATTAAATGTCCATAATATTTAAGAATTAGAATTCTAGTTCACATGAAGAGTTTAACTTACTGAAATATAATTTATAGATATTTATAAGCTTAAAAACTGATTAAAAAACTAATCTTTGGCATTAATTTTAATAAAGAAGAATCACTTTTTAAATCAGCAGAAGAAAATTTACTATATTCAGTGGATATTAGAAGAATACAAAAAGAAAAATTAAAGAAATAATCTTCATAAATTGATAAAAAAAAGAATGTAATTCAAATTAAAAATAACTAAATATGGAAGTAAATTACAATCTAGCAGTAATTTAAAGAAATGGAAATGACTGTGATTAATGATCTGATGGATTTTTGAGAGATCTAGAAATATTAAGCAGCAGAACATGCGAAGCTCAAAAATAGAGGGATAGAAAAAAAAGACTACATATAAATATAAACCTAAAACAGCCAGAAACGGACAAAATAATTTAAACTAAAAATGATCATGAGAAAAAAAATTGAGATATTTTATTTTGGTTATGTGCCAATATCATGAATCTATATCCATATAACAACACAACTGAAAAATGTTATATAACAACTACTGACAGAACTACAGTGAAAATGCATAAAACCACAATTATGGTTGGAGATTATTAACTATGAATCACTATGAATAAATCAAGCAGACCCAAAACAGCAAGTGTTATTTTCTATACATTAAAATATAGTAAGCTCTAATAAACATACATCAACAGACACTAGACGTTCAGTTCAAGCAAAATTAGAAAATTTAGAAAAATTAACCTCGTACAAGGCTACAAAGAAGGGCTCAAAAAATTCATAAGAACCAATATTATACAGATTTTATTTATAAAGCAATAAAAGTATAAATCAATAATAAAAAGATAGCTAAACAACTAGTATCTATAAGTAAATATTTCTCAATAACCCTTGGATTCAAGAAAGGAAATTTAAAAGAAAAATTAGAGTCTATTTATTCTTTCCCTATGAAATTAATATATTAACTTAGGTTGACATTTCTAGTCTCAATTTTTTTTTTTTTTTTTTTTTGAGACGGAGTCTCGCTCTGTTGCACAGGCTGGAGTGCACTGGCATGATCTCAGCTTACTGCAAGCTCCGCCTCCCGGGTTCACACCATTCTCCTGCCTCAGCCTCCCGAGTAGTTGGGACTACTGGTGCCCACCACCACACCCGGCTACTTTTTTTTGTATTTTTAGTAAAGAAGGTGTTTCACTGTGTTAGCCAGGATGGTCTTAATCTCCTGACCTTGTGATCCACCCGCCTCAGCCTCCCAAAGTGCTGGGATTACAGGCTTGAGCCACCGCACCTGGCCTAGTCTCAATATTTTTATAATATCTCTTTCATTCTTCCTATCACTTTGTCTCTTCTTAATACTTTTGGGAACCTCTTTTCAACCTGATTGTAGTAGATGCTGTTGGTGGCCTTCCTAACAGCTATTTCCACTTTTGTGCTCTACAGTCTTAGAGCAGAAAAATAGTAGGAGCACTATATTTCAAAATTCAATCACCCATATGACACAAATTAAAAGCTATGTCAGGGCCAGTTGTGGTGGTTCACGCCTGTAATCCCAGCACTTTGGGAGGCTGAGGCAGGGGGATCAGTTGAAGCCAGGAGTTCAAGATCATCCTGGGAAACATGGGGAAACCCCATTTCTACAAAAACGTACAAAAGTTATCTGGGTGTTGTGGTGTACACCTGTGGTCCCAGCTACTTGGGAGGCTGAGGTGGGAGGATCACTTGAACCTAGGAGGCCATTGCAGTGAGCCCAGACCATGCCACTGCACTCCAGCCTGGGTGACTGAGTGAGACCCTGTTTCCCCCTTCCCTTCCCCCTCAAAAAATGTGGACTGATATAACTAACACAAAAACAACAAATGAGATCTCAGACTTTTTTTAGTGCAAGTACAGCATCTAAAACAAAAGAGACCAGACTTTATTCTGAATTTTTTTTGTACTATATGCTACAACATAAAGAAAACTGTGATAAAAACAAAAATAAGGGAACCAGGTGGGAAAATACCTGTGCTCAACAACTCATTCAGATGGTTAGGAGTTTAGGACAGGGACAGAAACACAGGCACACTGGTCCTCAAATATAGTCAGCCCCCATCACCTGCAGGTTCTGTGCCGGCGAGTCTGGCATCCGCCGCATAGATTCAACCAACTGCAGATCAGAGTATTTTGAAAAAACAATTAAAAATAACACAAATTTTAAAATACAAATAACTATTACATAGCATTTATTCATTCCTACTGCATTTCCCCAGCCTATTTTCCTTTCTCATTCTTCTAGACTACCGTGTCTTGGTTTATCCTCTTTTCCAAATTGTAATACTTCCCCTCTCCTTATCCTCAACTTCCTTCCAATATTACTGAGGAAGTGGAAAATATCAGGAAATAACTTTTACAGACTCTAAAAATCCCACCTCCCACCTACACCTGTCTGTACCCATACCTGCTGCATCCCCTCTTGTCACTGTGGATGAACGCTTTCCAAATTAAAGCCAGTTTCTCCATTTGTGCACTGGATCCCAATCCCTCTGATACTCCAAAACGTCACAAGCTGCTTCTTTATTATCGTATCTTGCTCTATCTCCTCCTTTGTCACGACTTTTTCACACTCGACTAGATCATTACTATCAGCATAGTCATTCTAAAATCTCTCAACTGCATATTATCCTACAGACTCTATCTCATTTCTCCACTCGCCCACATTAGGACATTGTTCTAGGAATTTACCTCTCTCTTTCACTCTCTCTCTCTCTCTCACACACACTCACTCACATACACATCAATTTTTCCAATAAGTTTATAAACATCCTATTATTTCCTCCACTGCTAAAAGAAGAAAAACTCATAATCCCACAACAGCTCCAGCTACTGCCCTATTTCATTCCTTCTCCTGGAAGAAAACTCCTAGGACCAGTATTTAATATAACGTCTCCAATTTCTCTTTTTCAACTTTCCTTAAAATCCTTAGACTTCTGCCCTCCGCTACTATTTCAAGTTCTTATCCAGTTTACCTATGATCTCTATTTTGCTAAATCCAACAGTTAGTTCTCGTGCTACTTAACCATATCAGCAGCACTTTAGACTTTAACATTTAATAATTTTGACAACCGGAAAGTTTAGGCTTAGTCCTGCCTTAAGTTCTCTTCAGGTCACTGTGTCACACTGACCACCTGTAGGAAACGACCACCTCCCTCCAACATAGACACATTCACACAAACACCGCCACATGAATCTACACAAGTGTGCATACACACACTCATAAGGGAGATCCTATCTCCCTCATCCTACTTGATTTTTTTATAGCATGCATCACCATTTGACAGACTATTTACTTGTTTGTTTATATTCTGTCTCCCACCATTGGAACGTAAGTTTCACAAAGACAGGGACTTTTTTTATTCACCATGAAATTCCCAGCACCTACAAGTATTCAAATATAGTAGGTATTCAACAAGTTTTGTTTGAACGAGTAAATAAATAAATAAATAAGTGAAACCAATGTTTGAATTTAGCAAATTTCCTGGAAGATAAAAATAGTCATTTAATTTGCAATGACAAATCAAACATGCTAACAAGCTATAATATGAATATTACATACATGTATTTATTCATTTGTAGTATTTATACCTTACCTGTTCCAAAAAATGATTTGAGGCAGATGATATGTATATAGTATTGTTATTTATACCCTGAGTGCAGAATATGCTGTCACTTATGGAGATAAATGCTAATTTATTTCATAAAATGTAAGAGTAACCCTTAAAAACCTGAGGAGGGGGAACAGGCTAAAAAGCATTTATTTAAGTAATAACTGACCAGAAATGTGTGTAGATAGATAGAGTTTTAAAAACTACCAGTGGGCAATGTCAAGGTTAGGGTATATTTGAGGTAAGAGAAAGCAAGAAGATTCTTGATTTCAAGAGTGAAAATGTCAAATGAGCCTATACTCTCTTTTTACACACACACACACACACACACACACACACACACACAAAATAGAGACATCTTTTAATTTCTGGTAAGAAAGTAATTTTCATGATGAGATTGGCTAGAGTCTGGAATAAGTTTTCCGTGGAAGAAGAGAAAGCCTTGAGGCCATTAAAATAAAACCATTCAAAACAGGGGGAAATGTACTACAGAATAAAGAAAAATGCTGCCCTGGTCCCCAGAGGCTGCAGCCAAGAACTGAATAGGCCTTTTCAGTCTCCAGCCATTATAAGTCTAGGTAACTATTCTGAGAATATATGAAAGGAGTGGTTTTTCTATCCATGTGGAGCTCCTATTAGCCCCTTGAGGAAATAGTGGTTTCACAGAAAGTGTGAGTTCTCAGTGTTACTGAAATGACCTTGTTTAATTTCCTCATAAAAAAAGGAATCTAATAATAGCTACATCTTCTAATATTAACAGAGCTGCAAAAGTTACACAAAGTTAGAATAATTTTCCTTTGCTTGGACAGCAAAATCCTTCAGTGCCCTTGTCTTTCTTTCCCCAATGTGCCACCCCCTTTCTAGTCTATATTTGCTCTTTAATATTTGATTTCACATTTTCCAGTCACCCTGATGCAAAGCAGCAGTACGAAGCTGAAAGATTCAAAAGGGAAAGAGGAGATGGCTGCCACCCCACCATGAGCAAATCTACTGAACTGTAAATCTACCCTGCATTTAATTACTCAACTAGACGGTGCGATGATAAGCTTTCCAGAGTGTTGTACTATCACGAGTGATTGAGTCTGCTTGCAGTAATAAGCTTTTCTACAGCTAAGCCAAAAGGTTAAAAGTATACATAGAATTTCAAGGCAAGCATTGTTTTAAATAGCTGCAAAGCCAAAAGAACAACAGAACCTTCTTTTGAATGAATGCTTTGATTTCAAAACCTTCCATTGAAGAAGGGGAGTTTTGTGGAAAGAAGTGTGTTCCCTCAAGCAAATTTACAAGTAGTTGGGTCAGTGACAAGGGTGGGAAGCCTGCCCTTTCCTGCCAGCTTATACCACATCCACAACTCATATTTGTATAGTGAAAAGTGAAGACGATTGGACTTGTGAGATGAATCAGCAATTCCCAATTAGAGCAGCAAAATAAGACTGTTTTCTTTCTGAATCATTGTGGCAGGCAAATGGAAAAGTGACAAATAGACTTTGTTCTCCATCAGTGATGGGAGGGGAATTTATGTTGGGAGCCAAATTTCCAAAGTAAGGCATAACAGACTTGCCAGCAAAACTGTTCACACCCCCACAGAGACCACAAAACCCTGCAGCTGTAATTTCAGAAACACACATGTGTATAAATCAAGTAATTGCACACCTAACTATCCACTTGAGCCTGTGTGCTGGGTTTTTTTCCAGGTGCCTGAGGCACTTGTGCTATTTGGCTTTGAAAACAAGGTTTGGTTTAATTGACAGGATATTATCAAATTCAAGCTGACTTGTATGGACAAATCTCAAAATATGAGGGTGGCATACAGAATCAAGAGGCACATATGAATGTTCCATATGTGTGTTATGCAAGGTCCTTGCAGCTGACTGTGAATTCTAAACAACAGGAAGGGACAAAATTAAAATGTCAATTTAGTTCTAATTCATGAATGTATTTTTTCAGAGCATCAGTGAAGCAGCATCATTTGAAGCATCATTGCTATTTACAAAAAGAGAGAGAGGATTGATCAAGTATTATTTCATTTTATATAATAATGTTTTAAAGAGGAATAAGGGAGTGCTTTGGGTCTATTGGCCAGAAGAGCAAGCAGATCCATGTTTTTGTGTTCCAGCTGGCACAAGCCCCAGCAGACAGCCATAGAGCAGACTGCAGGGTGCCCAGGAAAGCAGCACTTACTGCAACATGGAATCACCCTGCAGGCTACACTTGTGATCTAATTCCTCCAGGAGAGATTCAGGTTTGTGGGACTTACTATTAGTCCTATACAAATGCTTTGCAGATTCTAGTAAAGTAAGATTAATGTGGAAGCAGTTTTTCCAAATTCTTTTTTTGCAATTCAACACACTCATTTCTACAACGTTTGCTTTCAGGGGGAAAAAAAAAACACAGCATTAATTTCACAAAGATATTTAAATTGGTAACCTCTCATCTACCTCCACCTCCAAGAAGTCTATAGATTTAGGGGTTTTTTAAATATCCACATACATACGTATGCACATGCACACATACACACACACACACACACACACAACATGCAAATTTCTAAAGGCATGATTTCAAAACTCTCTAGCAAACAATAAGATGCTAGAAGTGGGGTGTGGGGTTTCCCATTTTACCTATTCAAACTCTAAAACACCTGCTGTTAACACTGCCACACAATGGGGAATTAATTAATGGAGGTTCTAAATGAACTATGAGAAATTCCACCTCACCATTCTCTATATCTGGATCATATGTTACTATTGAAAATGAAGAAATGAAATCAGAGGTCCTCTGAAAGTAAAAAAGAAGGTGGTATGGTAACTATAGGTAATATCAATCTTATTATAAAATGTCCCATAATGATGATTTTTCTTAAGACAAAGTCAGTAATCAGCCAGAGTAAAACAAAGAGAAATCTATGCAAGAATTTTCCCCAAAAACATGTGCAAACTCCCATTGGTCTATTTGGGCAAAATTTCCAGACAGTCTTGTTTTCACAAAGTGATTATTGAAGAGACTCATTAATTTGCATATAATATAAGCCAAGAATAACATTTCTCAATGACAGCAACAAAATTTAACTCTTTTTTAATGGTTTACAGTTTTTATTAAAATTTTAATAAAAGGCCCAGTTTTGAGACTTTTAGAACTGACATGCTCCTTTTGCTTTGTTATAAAGGAGTTATCAAGTATATGTAGTGCTTATGGCCTACTAAACAACCATTAGGCCATAAAATAATCTGCCTGTAAAAATGGTGAGGGAAGGTAAAATGTACAGTGTATAAACTACAATCTGAGCACTGTATTAAGACCTAGCAGGAGAATATATTGATTTCTTTTTCATTGAACAAACATATTAAATTTCAGATGGGTTGATAAGCTAAAAAATAAACTTCAATCTAATACAAAGGAAAGAAGGAAGGAAATATAACAAAAAGAATGTCAAACACCTACCATACATTTTAAATTATGTCTGTGTATTTTGTGAGGAGGCATATGGGATTATTATCAGTATACCTTTTTTTTCAATTCTGCTACTTTCTTAAGGACATCTTTTGATGTCATAAGATTGATTTCTTTTTTTAATCTAATAACATATTTAGCATTTTATACACCATAAAATACCATTTCTGATATTGTAATGTAGCTTTCAAGTGGTTCATGGGAGACAGTTTGGAGACAAGATGGTGATAGGTTGGGAATAAGGAGAGAAGACATGGGAGGGAGAGCTCAGTCCTGGGCGAAGACTCATTGCCAGTCCCAACTATCTGTGTGATATAAGGAAAATTCTCACCTTCCCTGCTTCTAAGTTTTTTCATCTTTAGATTAGGGAATGTCATTAAAGTATCAAAATGTAAGAAATAAATGAAATACTGCACCTAAAGAACTCTACCTGTCACAAAGAAAGCATTTGATGTATTTTATCTATGTTATTATATTATTGCCCGGGTCCCTAAACAACTCTGTGGGCAGTTCAATTAACCTCTCTGGCCTGTTTCTCCTTTGGTAATGAGGGGAGGGGACTATGGTCTTTCCAGTCCTCCTTGTCTTTGACTGTATGAAATCCTAAGCCCTAGTTGGAACAGACCTTGAAGGTCTCAATGTCCAACTGCCAGACCAATCTCCTAGGCCCCTCATAAGCCTGGATGTACTTCTTAATACCTTTTTTATATGGATGAAATAGACTCAGTCCTGGGAATGCCTGTAGGTTGACCTATTCACTATTCTAACATAAAACATCTCCCAAAATAATAATTCTCACCTTTGGGGTACAAACATTGGTACATTATAATGAAATGAGAATTATTACAAGATTTTTAGCAATAGTAGTTGAATGAAAGTAATAATTATAAATAATTACTAATAATTATTAATATAGTTATATTATATAACAGTATTATAAATTAGTTTAATAATAGTAACATCATACATTTTCTTAACTTGAAATTGATTTGCTTTTAAAAAATATATTAGAGCAGAATCAAGATTAATCCTTTAATAACATCACTTTATTTGATTTTATTCCGAAAACCCTTCTTATGAGAATCTTGGAAAGAATTATGAATATGTCACTGATGTTAATGTATGTATTAAATGTTTTGTAGCAGGGAAACAGTAAAAACTTTTTCCCAAAAGGAAACATAACATTTTAATTGTTTTAAAGGGGAAATGAATCAATAACCAGACCTAATAAAATCTTGATATAGTCCATATAACATAATTGAAAGTTAACTGAAAATGTTTGTCTGCTAACAGCGACACATCTTAAATTCTCTCAAATGTTTCTGCATTCCAGCCACATCCACTGAAATAGCCTACTAATATATTTTATCAATTTTATACTTCGAAATATTTCTTTAAAAGTTATTTCTTTTGGCCGGGCACAGTGGCTCATGCCTGTAATCCTAGCACTTTGGGAGGCCAAGGCAGGCGGATCACTTGAAGCCAGGAGTTCAAAACCAGCCTGGCCAAAATGGTGAAAACCCATCTACTACTAAAAATACAAAAACAAAAACAAAAAAATAGCCAGACTTGGTGGCGGGTGCCTCAGCATTACATTGGGACTAGTTAGAAATGCAAATCCTCATGGGGAGGCTGAGGCAGGAGAATCACTTCAACCCAGGAGATGGAGGAGGTTGCAGCGAGCCAAAGTCGCGCCACTGCACTACAGCCTGGGTGACAGAGCGAGACTCCATCTAAAAAAAAAAAAAAAAGGTTGTTTCTTTTTTAAAAAAATAGTGTTCAAACCCTAATATTCTCAAACTATTTTTCTTGCAAATAATTCACAGGAGCTTCTTAAGTTTCCTGAAAGACTGCGTAAAATTATTGCTTACCAGAAAATGACACCTGGGGAAAAAGGAAACTCATGAATGCCCTACACAGGGAGATAAATTCAGAATTAAGTTACCTAAACCTGTTATCATTGATTTGCTTCACTCATATTATTCTTTTTCTTGTCCAGTCCAGTTTTCCAAGTGAGTCCTGGGAATAGCCATTCCCATTACATTGGGATTAGTTAGAAATGCAAATCCTTGTGAGACCCCAGTGATTTGTCTGTTTTTTTAACAAGCCCTCCAAGTGATTTGGATCCACGCTAAAGTTTGGAAATCACTGCTCTAGACCTCATAGTAAATAGATATTCACAAATGTTGAACAAGGAAGCAAAATACAGTATTTTGTGTCCTAACCATTTTGTCTACATTGTGTAGGGGAGAAAAAGTAGTCTTTTCCTCACCTATCATAAAGGTCATGCTGACGGCCCCATACCAAACAACAGACTAACAAGAGAAAAGTGTGAAAAATTCATTTCACCAAAGTCTTATGTGACACGGGAGCCTTCAGAAATGAAGACCCAAAGATCCAGGGAAACTGCATATTTTTATGGTGAGTCTAATGAAAGAAGTGGACAGAAGTGGAGAAACATGATTGGACAGAAAGAGGTATGATCCAGTGATTTTAACCTAGGTGAGCTCAGCACGGTTTCTTCAGATTCTTTTCTGTCTCCGTGTGTGACATTCCTTCCCTGCAGGTGTGGAGCAGGACATCTGTGACTGAGGACTTTTTAACGGAGAAGGCAGAAGGCCAGAGAGTGCCCTTTTTAGGTTTTAAGACTTATTTCAAGAGAGAGGAATTCTAGTTTCCATGAACCACCTCTAAGAAAAAAGAGGGTCAGATATAAGAGGACAGGAGAAGCTCAGAGAGACCTTCTTGCTTTTGAGACCCTCCCTGCTTCCTTCCTCCTGTTCCACAAATACTCAGCATGTCAAGGTGCCATAATTTGGGGTATCATGTTCTGAGTCCAGCAATTATAAGAGGTTATTATCACCTGTTGTAATCTCAGCATTTTGGGAGTCCACGACAGGAGGATTGTTTGAGCTCAGGAATTCAAGACCAGCCTCGGCAACATAGGTAGGCCTCTTCTCTACACAAAATCAAAACATTAGCCAGGAATGGTGGCACATGCCTGCAGTTCTAGCTACTCAGGAGGCTGAGACAAGAGGATCATCTGAGCCCCCAAGGTCGAGAATACAGTGAGCCGTCATAGCACCACTGTACTCTAGCCTGGGTGACACAGCAAGATCCTGTCTCAAAAGAAAAAAAAAAAAAAAAGGAGTTATTGTCCCACTTATTTGTCTCTCATAGATAGCACTATACTCAAAGATCACACCCCACTCTGGTTTGACAATCTTTGTAGTACACTGTATATAAAATGTAATGTCACAGTGAATGGCCTCGGGGTTGGTTTTCGAGCAACCAACATGTTGGTTTTCATTACCACATGCTGATTCTCAACCAGTCTTTGGAAAAACACTCCCTCCAGCTGCTACAGTTTGGATGTTTAACCTCTCCAAACACCATGTTGAAATTTGATCCCCAATGTTACAGGTAGGGCCCAGTGGGAGGTTTGTGGGTCATGGAGATGGCTCCATCATAAATAGATTAATGCTCTCCCTAAAGTTTGGGAGTGACTTTTTGCTCTATTAGTTCATGAGAGCTGGTTGTTAAAAAAGGACTTGGCTCTTCCCCACTTCTCTCTCTCTTGCTTCTTCTCTTACTATTTGATTTCTGCACATGCTGGCTCCCCTTTACCTTCTGCCATGATTTGGAAGCACTCTGAAACCCTTAGCAGAAATGGAGCAGATGCTGGCACCATGCTCCTCGTACAGCCTACAAAAGCATGAGCTAACTAAACCTCTTCTCTTTATAAATGACCCACCCTCAGGTATTCCTGTATAGGAACACAGAACAGACTAAGACACCAGCAACCCCCTACTCCAGAAACTCAGACCACCCATATCATCCCCTCTCTCCATTTCCTTCAGGCTCACTATTCACGTAGGTTTCAGAATCCATATGAATCAAGATAAACAATAAAGTGATCAACACCATTATGATGTTTTTGGGTATGTTTCAGCATGAGAAACAGATTCACTGAATGATGTCTTAATCATCCTTGTGACCACTCAGCACTGCTAACATAGATAATTCACTTAAGATATATTAAGCAACTATGTTCAAAACATGATGGTGTATTCATATGGGATAATATGGCAGTGGGAATAAACTAGCTTCACTTGCATACAACATGAATGAATCTCATCCAAATGAATTTGGACAAAGAAAGCCGGAAACAAAAGAGTATATACTGTGTGATTCTGTTGATGTAAAGCTCAAAAGCAAAATTATAGAAAAACTTTTAGAGGTCAAGATAGGTAGTTAAACTTGAAGGGAGGGAGGTGACATCTGTGGGGGAAGATAGTCACTGGAAGGGACCACAAAGGGGCCTCTAGTGTTTTGATAATACTCTTGTTTTTTGATCATGTTACATGTGAGTGTTTACATTGTGAAAAGTCATTGAGCGATACATTCAGGATTTGTGCACTTTGCTATACATATTTTTAACACCAACTAAAATTTACATTTCAAAACACTCTAACAAGAAAATATGTTTGTACATCACAGATAAGGACTAACATAAAAAGAACTGCAGATAGGGCATGGTGACTCAAACCTATAACCCCAGAACTTTGGAAAACTGAAGTAGGAGGATCATTTGAGTCCAGAAGCTCGAGACCAGCCTGGGCAACATAAAGAAACCCTATCTCTACAAAACAAATTTTGTTTAATTAGCCATGTGTGGTGGTACATGTCTGTAGTCCCAGCTATTTGAGAAGCTTAGGCGGGAAGATCACTTGATCCCATGAGTTCAAGCAGTGAGCTATGAACATGCCACATCACTCCAGCCTGGGAAACACAGTGAGATCATGTCTCTCAAAACCACCACCACCACCACCACCACCACCAAAGAACTGCAAAATATTGTAAGACCACACAAATAAGAACAAGCAAAAGTGTAGGCTATTTATTCAGAGCTTGATACAGCAAAGGAGTACCCACCATCATTTGGATTTGGTAGACCTCAAAGGCAGGCAGAGGTGAAAACTTTATAGAAATAAAAAGGACTGTTTCGGATGTGCCCTGATTGAAGGTTGTTAGCATGGGGAAGCAGTAGGCAGCTAACTGAAAGCAGAGTATCCATATGATTGGGTAGAGATGTATTTTTGGCTTTCTCCAGATGATCCTAGGTTGGAACTAGGGACAAAAATTAAGGAAACTGTCAATTATTAATCAAGTCTTTGGATATTTGGGGTAATTATTTTAGGGATTATTATTTGGTTTCCTTTACTAGTTGCTACAAAGAATCGTTTGACTTCCTGTACTGGTTACTATAGATACGGAACTGGCTTCCTGGGCTGGTTGCTACAGGTTGTGGGTAAACACCTTACTATTGCAGCTAATCTGGCCATTTTTCACTTGTGTATTCAGTCTCTCAATATCAATTGAAAAAAGACCAACAATCCAATGCTAAAAGGCAAAAATCAAACCAAAAAAGGTAAATACAGATAACAGAAAATAAAATAAAAATGACTTTGTAGAACAAGCAATCTCATGTATAATAAAAGATATGTTACCACTTTCATCTATCAAGTTTGAATAACAAACTTAGAAAAGATCAAAACATTTGATAACAAACTTTGGGGAGAGTGTTTGAGGAAACAGATACCCTCATACATTGATGGTAAGAATAACAGTAACCTCTGCAGAAGTCGTCTGGTAATATCTATTAAAATGACAAATACACAGACCCTTCAAGCCAGAAAGTCAATTTTAAAAAATTTATTTTATACTTTTGCACATATGTAAAATGACACAAATCAGGTTACGACTTGTAACCCTTTATATCAAGCAAAAGATGAAAAATAATCTCAATGTTCATCCATAGGAATACTAATTAAATTTGGTAAATTATAGTACAGTCATACAGTAGAACACTATATAACTATAAGAAGAAATAAGAAGCTACTTTCTCTTCTGATACAAAATAATCTCCAAGACACTCCATTAAGCAAACAACACAAAAGCACATAACATCATAGAAGAGTGGAGAATACACACACACACACAGACATACACACACACTGCCTGTATACCTATAAAATACACACAAGATTTTGGCATGATTATGCAAAATCTCCTTTATACAGTCAGGCATTGCAATGTTTCCATAACAATAGACTGCATATATGACAGTGATCCTCTTTAAATTGTAATACTAGATTTTTACTGTACCTTTTCTATGTTTAGGTATGTTTGCATACACAAATACTATTTTGTGACAATTGCCTACAGTATTTAATACAGTAACATGCCACACAGGTTTGTATCCTAAGAGTAATAGGCTATACCTAGCCTAGGTGTATATAGGCTATACAGTCTAGGTTTGTGTAAATATACGGTATGATATTTTCACAACAAAGAAATCGCCTAAAGATGCATTTCTCAGAACAGATCCTCCTCATTAAGTGATGCATGACTGAACATGAGAAATTAATAACATAAGCTACCTATGTCATCCACTGTTTAATGAAAGAAAAACAGGCACTCATATTTCTAATGTATGTATGAAAGGCTTAAAATATTTCTGTAAAGCAGTCTGAAAATTTCTACTTAAATAAACACACACAAATCCTTTGACCCATGCATCTCAATTTGCAAAAATTGTACTACAAAAATGAAAGTGTCAGTATGTAAAGTTATCTGTGTTAAGGTATTTATGGCAATACGGTTTGTAGAGGCAAAAATCATACCAAAGTAAAAGTTGTGAGCAATCTGAAAATCCAAACATAGGAAAATGGTGAAATAAGTTATGATATAGTCATACTGTAGAATACGATTCATATTTTGAAAAGGATGGATAAATCTTAGTAATACTGTTAAGGGAAAAAAACAAGTTTGCAGAATGATATGTCTAGTGTATTTCCATCTTTTAAATGAAATATATGTGCATAACACAAATTACTTCAACAGAAAAATCCTAAAAGCTTAGAAGACTCACACAGTAAAGATTTACAGGTTTCTTACACAAAGCCCATGCCCATCAGGGGGCCTTCTCCATTTTATGGTTGTGCTACCTAGAGCCTGGGACCTCTAAGGTTGCCACAATCTCTAAGGTTAAGGCTTGCATCAACCCCAAATTGACACACATCTTCCACTCATATTTCACTGGCCAGCACTCATTATATGAACTAAATCTATCCACAAGGGAAGGGAGCTGGGAAATACAGAGGATATTTAGTAAAAAAATCAGTCTCTCCCAGAGTATATATTTGTGTAGCTTAGTATGAACATATCAAATTATTAAATATTTTTCTTGAGGAGAGATAATAAAGAGGTGGGAAAGTAAAGATTGTGAACTTTTCTATATACAATATTTGTCTTGTAACAATGGGCATATATCACTTTTATAAATGAAATAAAATTATATAAAAGTCAGGGATATTTGTATATGCAATCACCTTTACCCTATACCTGCACATACATCTATAAATAGAGCCTACTGTGTGACTGGCTAAGAGGGAATGTACAGGTTCGATGTAAGAGAAAGGAAAGAAAAAGTCAGTCAGTGGTTTCAGGTTCCTGAGATGGTAAGAGGGATGGGACACAATATACAAACTAAAGAACTGATCTTAATAAAAGAAAAGACAGCTTTTCTACTGTAAATAAGAGGAAACAAGCATATAAGGGATACAGATAAAGGTGAGCTTGCATCTTTAATGCCTAGAACATAACAAAACATCTTTCTCATTACTTTTATCTTCTCTGTAAAAGAGGAGCCAAGGTTTTCTGAGAAGTATAAGGAACTAAAATGGTTTTTAGGTTGATTTGATTAAAGTTTGAAATAATGGTTGCAGAGGATGAAAAAATGAGCTGACTAGAAAAACATCTTAGTGTTGCCAAAATTAGACACAAACTTTATTTCATCAACTGCTTTCTTCCATCAGAACTTGCCACTGCCTCCAAACCACTGTTTCACTGTCACTATTACCAATGTCAACTCTCTGAGCTAGATACAGTCTAAGGTGAACACTTAACTCTAAACATACAACAGTTGATGCTGTTTCCATCTCCTCTTCTGGATTCGGATGAGCTTATGTCCTGCAGTAGTAAGATCTGGCTTCCAGGGCATCAGCCAAGGAGCCAGGAGACAGAGCCAAAAAGTTTGGAATAGCTCCCATCTGGGGAGTGAAGTTTGTTTGCTTGTTTGTTTGGCCAGTGGGAAATAAAAGATGGTATGGAGCTAAGCAGATAAACCCCCTTCATTCTCCCTTTCATCTACTACCTTAAAGGAGACCTTTGTATTCTTTTGTATTCTACTCAAGATGTAGTTTGTATTTATAGTAAGGGCATGTCCATTTTTACACATAAAAAATAGAATGGATAGGCCTGGCATGGTGGCTCACCCCGGTAATCCCAGCACTTTGGGAGGCCAAGGCAGGCAGGTCACGAGGTCGGAGATCAAGACCATCCTGGCTAACACGGTGAAACCCCGTTTCTACTAAAAGTACAAAAAACTTAGCCGGGGGTGGTGGCGGGCACCTGTAGTCCACGCTACTTGGGAGGCTGAGGCAGGAGAATGGCATGAACCTGGGAGGCAGAGGTTGCAGCAAGTCAAGATCACACCACTGCACTCCAGCCTGACCAACAGAGTGAGACTTCCTCTCAACAACAACAACAACAAAAGGATATAGGTATAATAGGGAAAAATTGAGAAGCTCTTAGAAGCACAAATGGCAGGCCATGGTATACAAAAGCCTCTGCATCAATCAGTGTCTCATCAACAGAAATATGCGAGTGTGGACCCTGGTTAAACAATCTCTGTAAAGCTATAGCCTTCATATTTTGATGTTGGAATTTGAAAGCAGTCAATAGGAAAAGAAGATGTGTGCAAAACAGGGAGGGCAGAAAAACTGAAACTCATCAGGATAAATTAAAACCCAATTTGATGAAGTGGGTGTTCTCAAGGAGATGCTGACACTTTCTATCATGAAACTAAACACACACTTCACCCAGGAGTGAACAAGAAGGAAAGTCCATGGGAAAGCAAAATTCTTGCATGCAACTAGTTGAACCAGCAGATAAACAAGAATATATGTGAGTTATAAAAATTCCTGCCCCAACCTTCTGAGTGTCAAAAACAAAATGTTGGGGTCGGGGGTGGGAAGCTGATTGACTAAATGTAGTCAAGTGGAACAGCTCTCACCAAGGAACTGAGATTACTGATGTGCTCCTAACTGATTTTCAGAGGGAAGAGACCAAGAGTGGATGGAGGGAGGACATGGAAACTGGGCTGAAGGGGGAGAAAGCTGAGAACCCCGCACAGGGCTGTTGTACATCAGGACTCATTCCAGGTCCCAGATGGCTCCTGGGGAATGGGTGAGTTGAACTGGCAAGAAGCAAACCACCCTCAACACAGGCCTCTGGAACCCTGGCAGGAAGAGACCCCTCAACCACCACAGACACTTGAGGTGGCAGGGAGAGCTGTTAGAAAAGTGATAGGGGCAGCAAGCCCAGACGGTTTGATGTGGGAAAGTCAGTAGTAGAGCATGGCCAAGGACAGCTATTGCCCTAGGCTCAATTTGCTCCCATGGGAGACTTTGGTCCTAGGGGAACTGTTGGACCTGAACTCTGTAGAGTGGTCTTGCCCATCAGACGGGACTGGTCTGACCTGAGCACCCCTTGGTCTGCTGGCCTCTCCTGGGGCCCCAGTCTGGCCATGCATGCTTGCAGGGCAGTCTCAGGTGCCCTGAATGCCTGCACCATAGCTTCTGCACTGGCAGACTGCCTGATCAGTGGAGAGCACCAGTGGGGCAGCCCCTATGGCCACACACCAGACCACACCCTCACTCTTCATACTGCAGCTTTCTTCAGGCCCAAGGCAACCCCCAACATTACTTAGATAATGCATGTCTGCACAGGTGGGTTTTACTTTCCTTGCCCCATTAGTGCACAGGAGGGCAGTCTGCCCCTCCCTGCCCCGGTTAACCACCATTGCACATGGAGCCTTGGCAGACAAAGAACCAGCCAGCTCCACCTCCACCGGCAACTCATCCTTGCACTAACACTGCACAAAGAACAACATATCATCCCTCACCCTGAGCAACCACTCCTGCTTGTGGGACACAAAGAAGGAACTCAGACCCATGCCTGCCAGCACCCTACCCCTGAGCCAACACCACCTCTGGCACGACCACACACAGTCTCTAGGAGGTGCCCCTGCCATCAAGAGCTCACTGTCTATGCCACTGTAGTGAACACCCACAGGAAGGCAGGCACTCCAGCACCTGGTAGCACTCTGCCACAACTGACACTACAAAGACACATCTGCTATCACTACACTATGAAATGCTTTGGTTGATACTACCCATTGAAGTGTAGTAAACAGTGGTCAGGGGGATCTCCATCCCTCTAATACAGTAGATTGCTAACCTCCAGGAGGGAGATAGTGAAGTTGGGGCCCAGTACAAGTTCCCCTGAGTTAGACCACAGAGTTCAGAAGTTGGGACCTGAGCACTGGCCCCTAAAATCTTCAAAAAAATGAAGCCAGTTGGTTGAATCCACCTTATACCACTATCGAATCCTCAAATTCATCAAATAGGATAAAAGAAAAAAAATCCAAAGGTCAGAAAGCTCAAAAATTGAACCCACAAAGATTAGAAAGAATCAACACAAGAATCATCACAATTCAAAAAGCCAGAACAACTTCTTTCCTCCAAATGACTTTCCTCTCCAGCAAAGGCTTTGAACTGGGCTGAGATGGCTAAAGTGACAGAAATAGAATTCAGAATATGGATAGAAACAAAAATCACTGAGCTACAGGAATATGTTGAAACCCAATCCAAGGAAGCTAAAAATCATGATAAAATCATTGAGCTACAGGAATATGTTGAAACCCAACTCAAGGAAGCTAAAAATCATGATAAAACAATGCAGGAGCTGACAGACAAAATAGTCAGTACAGAAAGGAATGTAACTGACCTGATAGAGCTGAAAAACACACTAGAAGAATTTCATAATGCAATCACAAGTATTAATAGCAGAATAGACCAAATGGAGAAAAGAATCTCAGAGCTTGAGGACTGGCTTTCTGAAATAAGATAGTAGGACAAGAATAGAGAAAAAAGAAGAAAAAAGAACTAACAAAAGCTCTGAGAAATGTGGGATTATGTAAAGAGACCAAATCTACAACTCATTGGTGTCCCTGAAGGAGATGGAGAGAATGGAACCAACTTGGAAAACATATTTCAGGATTATCATCCTTGAGAACTTCACCAACCTAGCTAGAGAGACCAACATTCAAATTCAGGAAATGGAGAGAACCCCAGTAAGCTACTTCATGAGATTATCCCCCAAACACATAATCATCAGATTCTCCAAGGTCAAAATGAAAGAAAAAATGTTAAAGGCAGGTAGAGAGAAAGGTCAGGTCACCTACAAAGGAATCCCATCAGAATAAGAATGGACCTCTCAGCAGAAACCCTAGCAGCCAAAAGAGACTGGGGGCCAAGATTCAACATTCTTAGAAAAGAAATTCCAATTCTTCTCAGAATTTCATATCTGGCCAAACTAAGCTTCATAAGCAAAGGAGAAATAAGATTCTTTTCAGACAAGCAAATGCTGAGAGAATTCATTACCACTAGACCCACTTTACAAGAGTCCCTGCAGATAGCACCAAATATGGAAAGAAAAGACCATTACCAGCCACTACAAAAACACACTGAAGTACACAGACCAGTGACACTATAAAGCAACCACATAAACGAGTCTGCAAAATAATCAGCTAACATCATGATGACAGGATCAAATACACACATATCTGTATTAACCTTGAATGTAAATGAGCTAAATGCCCCAATTAAAAGGCATAGAGTGGCAAGCTATATAAAGAACCAAGACCCATTGGTATGCTGTCTTCAAGAGACCCATCTCACATGCAATGACCCACATAGGCTCAAAATACAGGGATGGAGAAAAACCTTGGTAGCAAATAGAAAATAAAAAATGCAGGGGTTGCATTCCTGGTGTCAGACAAAACAGACTTTAAGCCAACAAAGATCATAAAAAGACAAAGAAGGGCATTAAATAATGGTAAAGGGTTCAATTTGACAAGAAGATCTAACTGTCCTAAGTATATACATACCCAATACAGGAGCACCCAGATTCATAAAGCAAGTTCTTAGAGACCTTTGAAGAGACTTATACTTTCACACAATAATAGTGGCAGAATTTAACATTCCACTGACATCATTAGACAGATTATTGAGACAGAAAATTAACAAACATATTCAGGACCTGAACTCAGCACTGGAAGAAATGGGCCTGATAGATTCTACAGAACTCTCCATCCCAAAAGCAACAAGATATGCATTATTCTCACTGCCAAAAGATATATGTTCTAAAATGAATCACATAATTGAAAATAAAACACTCCTCACTAAATGCAAAATAACTGAAATCATATCAATCTCTCTGACCACAGAACAATCAAATTAGAAATCAAGACTAAGAAATTAACTCAAAATGATACAGTTACATGGAAATGGAATAACCTGCTTCTGAATGACTTTTTGGTACATAATGAAATTAAGGCAGGAATCAAGAAGTTCTTTGAAACTAATGAGAAAAGATACAACATACCAGAATCTCTGGGACACAGCTAAGGCAGTGTTAAGAGAGAGATCTATAGCACTAAATGCCCACATCAAAAAGTTAGAAAGAACTCAAGTTAACAACCTAACATCACAACTAAAAGAATTAGAGAACCAAGAGCAAACCAATCCCAAAGCTAGAAGAAGACAAGAAATAACCAAAATTAGAGCTGAACTGAAGGACATTGAGACACATAAAAAAATTCAAAAGATCAACAAATCCAGGAGCTGGTTTTTGAAAAAAAATTAATAAAATAGACTACTAGCTAGTCTAATAACAAAGAAAAGAGAGAAGATTCAAATAAACACAATCAGAAACAAGGATGGGGATATTGCCATTGACCCCACAGAAATACAAACAACCAACAGATAATGTTATGAATAATTCTATGCACAGAAGTTAGAAATTTTAGGAGAAATGGATAAATTCCTGGACACCTACAGCCTCCCAAGACTGAACCAGGAAGAATTAATTCCCTGAACAGACCAATAATGAGCTCTGAAATTGAGGCAGTAATAAATTGTCTACCAACCAAAAAGAGCCCAGAACCAGATGGATTCACAGCTGAATTCTACCAGATGTACAAAGAAAAACTGGCAACATTCCTGTTGAAACTATTCCAAAAAGTTGAGGAGGAAGGACTCTTCCATAACTGATTCAATGAGGCCAGCACAATCCTGATATGAAAACTTGGCAGAGATACAACAAAAAATGAAAACTTCAGTCCAATATCCTTGGTGAACATAGATGCAAAAATCCTCAACAAAATACTTGCAAACTAAGTCCAGAAGCACATCAAAAAGCTTATCCACCATGATTAAGTAGGCTTTATCCCTGGGATGTGAGGTTGTTTCAACATACACAAATCAATAAATGTGATTCATCACATAAACAGAACTAAAGACAAAACCACATAATTACATCAATAGATGCATAAAATGTTTTCAATAAAATTGAAAGTTTTCAAGTTAAAAACTCTCAGTAAACTAGATATTGAAAAAACATATCTCAGAATAGTAAGAACCCTGTATGTCAAACCCACAGCCAACATCATACAGAATAGGCAAAAGTTGTAAGCATTCTCCTTGAAAACCAGCACAAGACAAAGATACCCTCTCTCACTATTCCTATTCAATATAGTATAGGAAGTCCTGGCCAGGGCAATAAGGCAAGAAAAAGAAATAAAGGGCATCCAAATAGGAAGTGAGAAAGATAAACTATTCCTGTTTGCTGGAAAACATGATTCTCTATCTAGAAATCCCATCATCTCAGACTAAAAGCTCCTTCAGCTATAAACAAGTTCACCAATGTCTCGGGATACAAAATCAATGTGCAAAAATCACTAACATTCCCATATACGAACAACAATCAAGCCAAGAGCCAAACCAGGAATGCAGTCCCATTCACAATTGCCACACACACACACACACACACACAAAATACCTAGGAATACAGCTAACCAGGGAGGTGATAGATCTTTACAAGCAGAACTACAAAACACTGCTTAAAAATCAGGGATGACACAAACAAATGGAAAAACATTCCATGCTCATGGATAGGAAGAATCAATGTCATTAAAATGGACATACTACCCCAAGCAATTGATACATTCAATGCTATTCCTATTAAACTACCATGGACATTTTCTCACAGCACTAAAAAAAAAAAAAAAAAAAAAAAAAAAAAAAAAAACAAAAAAAAAAAAAAAACTATTTTAAAATTTATAAGGAACCAAAACAGAACCTGAATAGCCAAGGCAATCGTAAGCAAAAAGAACAATGCTGGAGGCATCATGCCACCCAACTTCAAACTATACTACAGGGCTACAGTAATCAAAACAGCATGGTACTGGTACAAAAACAGACACATAGACCAATGGAACAGAATACAGAACACAGAAATAAGACCACACACCTACAACTATCTGATCTTTGACAATCCTAACAAAAAGCAAGCAATGGGTTAAAGATTCCCTACTCAATAAATGGTACTGGGATAACTGGGTAGCCATATGCACAAGATTGAAACTGGACTCTTTCCTTAAACCATATACAAAAATTAACTCAAGATGGATTAAAGACTTAAATGTAAAACCCAAAACTATAAAACCCCTGGAAGACAACCTACACAATACCGTTCTGGACATAGGAATAGGAAAAGATTTCATGACAAACACACCAAATGCAATTGCAATGAAAGGAAAAATTGACAAAAAGGATCTAATTAACCTGAAGAGCTTCTGCACAGCAAAGGAAACTATCAACAGAATGAACATACAACCTACAGAATGCAAAATTCTTTGCGAATTGTGCATCTAAAAAAGGTCTAATATCCGGCATCTATAAAGAACTTAAACAAATTTACAAGAAAAAAAATCAAGCAACCCCATTAAAAAGTGGGCAAAGGGCATAAACAGACACTTTTCAAAAGAAAACATACATGTGGCCAACAGTCATATGAAAAAAAGCTCAACACCACTGGTCATTAGAGAAATGCAAATCAAAACCACAATGAGATACCAGCTCACACCAGTCAGAATGGCTATTGTTAAAAAGAAAAAATAGGCCGGGCGTGGTGGCACATGCCAGTAATTCCAGCACTTTGGGAGGCTAAGACAGGTGGATCACCTGAGGTCAGGAGTTCAAGACCAGCCTGGCCAACATGGTAAAACCCTGTCTTTACTAAAAATATAAAAATTAGTCGAGTGTGGTGGCAGGCTCTTGTAATCCCACCTACTCAGGAGGTTGAGGCAGGAGAATCGCTTGAACCTGGGAGGCAGAGGTTGCAGTGGGCCGAAATCATGCCATTGCACTCCAACCTGGGCAACAAGAGCTAAACTTCATCTCAAGAAATAAATAAATACATAAAAATAACAGATTCTGGTGAAGTTGTGGAGAAAAAGGAACACTTACACACTATTTGTGGGAGTGTAAATTAGTGCAACCACTGTAACAGACAGTGTGGTGATTCCTCAAAGACCTAAAAACAAAGATACTATTCGACCCAGCAATCCCATTACTGGGTGTATGCCCAAGAGAATATAAATCATTCTATTATAAGGACACATGCACACATATGTACAAGCACTATTCACAATAACAAAGACATGGACTCAACCTAAATGCCCATCAATGATAGACTGGATAAAGAAAATATGGTACATATACACCATGGAATACTATATAGCCATGAAAAACAATGAGATTGTGTCCTTTGGAGGAACATGATGGAGCTGGAGACCATTATCCTTAGCAAACCAACACAAGAACAGAACACCAAATACTACATATTCTTACTTTTAAGTGGGAGCTAAAGGATGAGAACATATGAACACAAAGACAGGAACAACACACACTGGGGCCTTTCAGAGGGTAGAAGAAGGAAAGGATCAGAGAAAATAACTAATGGGTACTAAACTTAATACATGGGCAATGGAACAGTGTGTACAATAAACCCCCATGATGCAAGTTTACCTATAGTACAAGCTTACACGTGTACCCCTGAATTTGAAATAAAAGTAAATTAAAACAGAAAAACAAGAACTACCCAGAGGAAAACAAGCCATTATTCAAAAAAGATACCTGCACACACGTGTTTATAGCAGCACAATTCACAATTGCAAAATCGTGGAACCAACCCAAATGCCCATAATCAACGAGTGGATAAAGAAATATATATATATATACACACACACACACACACATATAATGGAATACTACAAAGCCATAAAAAGAAGTGAATTAACAGCATTTGCAGTGACTTGGAGACTATTATTCTAAGTGAAGTAACTCAGAAATGGAAAACCAAACCTCATATGTTCTCACTGATACGTGGGAGCTAAGCTATGAGGACACAAAGGCATAAGAATGATACAATGGACTTAGAGGACTTGGGGGAAAGAATAGGAGGGGGAGAGGGATGAAAGACTACAAATATGGTGCAGTGTATACTGCTCGGGTGATGAATGCACCAAAATCTCACAAATCACCACTAAAGAACTTACTCATGTAACCAGATACCACCTGTACCCCAATAACTTATGGGGGAAAAATCCTACTGGGAATAGCTAAAAAATAAATTAATTAAATAAATAACATATAAAAGATTCACTTAAAAAAAAAAAAAAAAAGCTTCACTTCCTTCATGTCCTACCTAAAAGAAAACCTACAGAAAGAAGAATTCTGGGAAATGTAGTTCAGCTTAGTACAACACCATATTACCCTTAGTCACTACTTTTAGAAAGCGATGGCTCCCTCTCAGACCATTCCATAGCCACCAGCGTTGCCTTTGGCAAGCTTCCCAGGGTGCGGTCTGACTTGTAGTGCTGTCCCTCCATGGCTCCCATCCCACACACTGAGCCTATCCATGCAAAGCCACTTTTCCTCTTCTGGCCTTGACTGAAATGCCACACCTCAGAGCTTTCTAAACATCCACAAAAGGGCAAAAAAGGCCCCCAAAAATCCATGGGAAATAAGAAACAAGAAGGAACCAGATGTTAATTTCTTCTTCTGTTCTTTCCACAAACTACATTCAGATGTAGGTCTTTAGTGTCCAACGATGAACATGCTTGCTGAGTGACCTACTTGTCACTTGACAGCCCGTCATGAAGCAGGTGGGCAGCGGGATAACTCATTACATTGCATCATTTCATGTTTGTTCCTGCCTTGCCTCTCATTTTCCACATCCTCACCATTTGGACTTATTGTGTCTATTAAGAGCAGCATATTAATCCTTGTCTCTGTGCCCTAGAAAGCCACCAGGCAATTTGAAGAACCATTTGGGGCTGCAGATGATAAAGTGGAAAACTATCTGCTTTATTGCAGTGAACGCTAAGCTGCACCTTCTTGTTCAAGTATAAACACAGAAAAAGAGACTTGTTTGCTTCATCTAAGGTTGGGGTTTAGTTGAAAGCATTAGTGTAAACAATATGTGGGCCACATCTTACACCAATTATCAGTGGCATTTTAGATTTTTTTTATTTCATTCTTTCCAACTATTCTGTTAATAAAGTCAAGTTGATGGAGGAGAAATACAAAGTCGTTTTGGGGGAGCATCATGGATATAATAGGCCCTTAGTAAAAAGAATAAAGAAACATTGGAAAGTGTTCTAATGCTGCAAGGAAAGACGGTTTTGAAAACTTTCTGCCTCATTGTTTCACCTGGGATAAATTTGAATATTAGCACATCCATATTGTGGGCTTTTACTGTTTTCACACTTAAGTTACCTTCTAATTGTAAGCAGAATGCTTCTGGAAGACTTCTAGGGATTTTCAGATTCAAAAACGTCTTTGCAACATATAATTTCTTCTATGAGATCAAGAGGACATATGTCCAGACAGACAAGAAGAAAAGTAGTAAAAAGATCTTTCCCTGCATTTTAATTAAACCAACACTTATTGAGAATTCCTTATAGACCACATAAAATGGATGGCATTGAGTGTATAAAAATGAATTAGGACCTAATTTCAATATAACATTGTGATGAGTGCTCTGAAAGAAGGAAACATTAAGGACTATGACAGGAAAAGCATCTATTCCTGGGACTTTGGAAAGGACTGCTAGAATAAATGACAACTACCTGAGGTTTGGAGGATAATTAAGGGTCAGCCAGGCAAAAGGGGGAGAAGTGGTGTTTTAAAATGACCTTTAGTGTGTGTTCATTAGGCCACCTACTAAGTAGTTAAATAAGCTCCAAGAAAAAAAAAGTCTTACACCTTATTCCTCAAACCTCACTTTTTTTTACCTGCTTTACTTCTCAAAATAAAAGGGTCAAAGAGAACAATTCCTTCATTTGACTCCTACAATACATAAAGACACTGTCATAGAGCAAAATATAACTACACTTGAGGCTTTTTAAAAGCTGAAATGGATTTTAAAATTAGACAAACACATTTCTATTCTATTTGAGGCTGCTTTTCACAGATACGGAGGTTTTTTTCAACTACGCTTATTATAGCTCAAGTTACCTTAGTAGTTATGTCTGGAACTTCATGGGGTGATAGGAAAGACGAGGGGAAACAGAGAGTGACAAAGAGCAAATGATTTTTACTTATTTACATATGTAAAAAGGTTTTCCTTCAAGATTTCCAATACATTATCAGCACTAAGTTATTTTGTTTTCCCTCAAAAGAACAAGGTCTCCTTCTGAGCCAAACAATAACATCAGCCACACCATTGTTGAAGGCAGCAAGTCATTTCCCACAATGCAACTAAAAGTTTTACCCACCCCAGTACTTTGGCATAGTTCACAAGAGAAGAGACAAAGGAAGCCAGCTAGGCACCATCTTCCATTCCTGAAAGCTGATTATTACAACAAGTTATACAAAGCTTACTTGGTGAGATATGTCTCTTGTCTATAATTTTTTGCCCATTTTGACTTTCTTTTCATATCTTCATTTCAGTCTTAAACTATTGACAAATCACATTTCCATTCATTTTTCCAATATTTTCTCTAATTCCTCCCCCAAACATTCACACAGGCAATTAAATGAATACTTGTTAAACTTTTAAAAATTATATCTGAACTGAAATAAAACATCTTAAACTATAGCAGGTTAAAACTTTAAGGCAAATCCTTAACCCAAGAAAGATTATTCTTATTTGTTTTCTAGAAGGTCTAAATGTTAGATCATTCCTCTTTCTGTTTCTTTCTCCTTATGTTTGATATATATATTTCCAGTGAGACTTTGAAGCACCTAATCTAGAAAAGATGTTAATGGTCAGAAGATGCAGGCTACCCTTAGCAGGGCAAGAGGATACAGAGTGTATGGACACTACATCTTCCCAGATTCCACACTTTCATGATCGAAAGGCAAGTAGGAGCCTCAGATTTCAGCAGGTTCCTACCAAACTTCTTTCACACCTCAACACCAAATCTTATTCACCATTATGTTCATTGAATGCTTTATTGCTATTCCCATCAGTCACCAAAGAAACAAACAAATGCCCAGGCCATTCCTCCTTCTCCAGTACCCAAACCCCAGTAGAGCTTCACTTTCCTTGTTCCATCTCTCCACACCACCAGGAACCTTCCACTGATCCTTCTGAAAACAACCGTCTGATACAAGTAACCATCACTGTACCTTATACTTCTTCCCTGAATGTTCACTACTACTTCTCCCAAAACCTCACTCTTCTCTAAGAACACTGCCTACACTTCACCCTTTCAAATTGTGGTTGTTTTCTCTTCAAAATTTATGTCACTGAACTTGGAAGTAGGTAGGTATCCTTTTTGCTGCTGTTTTTGATCTTGAACCATTCTCTTCCTCTCATCCCTAAAAAACACTAGATTATAACCCATTCTATTCAGATTAGCCACTGTCTTTCATTCATCTGATAACCTCAAAATCACTTCTCTTATTACCTGAAGATTTCATCTTCTGCTCACTAGCACTCTCTCCATTACTACATCTTATATAACAATGGTCCCAATTTCACTTGTCCTGTGGTAATTTTGACTAGGTCTACATTTTACTCTCGAAAGTATTCCAGTTCCAGTTAAGTTATGTATTTACCTTGGTCATAATGACCCATCTTTGAAACAGACAAATAAATGATCCTTCCCATCTCTTACACTGTAATTCCTCATTTCTTCTCATCCAATGATACTGCCCTGAGTCTACCTCGGTTATTCATTCCCAAGGTATACTGGGAACCATCCCCTAGATTGTTATCATCATTGAACACTAAACTCCCTTCCCCCAAAATCTTAATTTCAATCTTCCCACTCTCTAACCATTCCTATCTTTTCAAGTCGCACCTAATGTTACCCTAGCCACAGCAATCCTTCCTCCCTTGTTACCTATAATGCATTGCTTCTACCACCTTTTCTTTTTCCCTCATTCCTTCATGGCTCCATTTCTCCATACGTGTCACTTAAATTTCCCGATCAGTCATTAAAACACCCCTTTTGCCTAGTTCATCTTGCCCTTCATCTTATTATCTTGCTGCATTAGTCTGTTTTCACATTGCTATAAGGAAATACCCTAAACTGGGCAATGTACAACGAAGAGGTTTAATTGACTCACAGTTTAGCAAGGCTGGGGAGGCCTCAGGAAACTTACAATCATAGTGGAAGGGGAAGGAAGACATCTTCTTCACAGGGCGGCAGGAAGGAGAAGTGCCAAGTGAAGCGGGAAGAGCACTTTATAAAATCATCAGATCTCGTGAGAACTCACTATCACAAGAACAGCATGCAGGAAACTACCCCCCCATGATTGAATTACCTCCATCTCGTCTCTCTCTTGACATGTAGGGATTATGGGGATTAGAATTCAAGATGAGAAGATTTGGGTGGGGACACAAAGCCTAACCATATCACTAGGCTAAACCAAAACCTTAGTAGCTAAGTTTATTTCTGTCTATTTTATGCTTCTACCCAAGTCATTGAATTAGAGTGGAAACAGAAAACATACACATACACACACACGCGCACACACACACACACACACAATCACTATAACCATGCTGAATGTACTTACTTTAAACTTGTGATTGTATCAAATGGGTCCATAATGCTATGTGACAATTTTATTATACATACGCAGACCATTCACTCTCCCATTCACCTAGATGATTCCATTCACTCTACCCTATACTCAATATTGAAAATCTCCTCCCTTGTCCTCTCTTTCAGCTGATGAGCTTGCTTCCTATTACACCAAGAGAAGAGAAACAATCAGAAGCGAGCTTCCACAGACTCTTCCATCACAGTCTGTCTGACCCCTGCATTTGAACATTACCTTCTTTTTCAACTGTAAATGCTCCCGCAAAACATCAACTTTTTAATTTATCCACAAGATATATCCATTGCCAAGTAACATTAGGTCACATCTATCCTCTTAGGAAGGGAGAACACAGATGGAGGAAAAATAGTATTGTAAGAAATAGGAGATAGGCCTAGAGAATGTGATGTAATGCACATAAAGCATCCACTGCAGAAGTGATTCCAAGTCTATATTCAGACACTAGATACATACTACAAGAAATACAGTGGATCTACTGAAGGTAAACTCATGTCAAAAATACATCTCATATAATCTGACAGTCTGAATAGTAGACCAAAGTGGCCATTTTATTGTTTGTTCTCATCTAGGGTTCCTATGATCAATTAAGTACTACTAAAGAGTCATGTGGCTTGGACTATTCAGTTTACCAGATTGATTTTGCTGTCATTATGGTAACTGGCCATCTTAGCTTTTAATAGTTGGCACTATTAAATTAACTGTTAACTAAACTGCTTCTTGGCCTTTGCCATCCCCTGGATATTCTCTTTCCATCAAAATTACGGAGGCCATTTAAATCACAGTATTTCCTACCAGCATTTCCATAGTAGAGAGAACAGCCACCACCATGCTTTGAAAAGATGCCAGTGATCTCCTCACCTATATACAGTTACTTATCAAGGCTTTGATGGAGAAAATGTTGCAAGGTCAGTCAGTGTTGGGCAGATGGTACCTGATAAATTCACACCAGCAATTCTTTCTTCTGCAATATACCAAAGTAGAAGAACAAAATTCTAGATGGTGTTATAAAACTAAACTAGTAAAGTCATGTATCAATTTTATTTTCAAAAATAGAAGAATGCACTGTTAGTATGGATAGTAGTTCAGTTAATTATAACAAGTCAGGGAAGTCATATTTAGTGGGTTAATTTTTACAAAGCTGGTGAGCAAATTCAATGTACCCTGAGAGACAAGTGAAGAAACATAATACTTTACAATGGACATTTTAAGTCAATGTGGTTTTCTATAACAAATAGAAATTATTTATAAATTATTAAGTCAGAGGTCCTTAGACAATAACTATTAAAACAAGGGTACAAATATTATAGAAAAGTAATTTTGTTTTTCATAGCAAACAAGTATAGAAATTTTGCTTCATCATGACTAGTTAATAAGTGCAGATTGGACTTAGCTTTTATAATGATTGGTTTGTAAATAATCTCTCAATGCCCCCTTACCTGGAGAAATGGCTTTACATTCTCAAAAGCACTTGTGCCAGTAACTTTCCTATTTTTTATTAAGCACTCTTGAATTGTATGATCAAAGTTTTTAACTAGAATGTTAACCATGGCTGAATAAAATTATCTGAGAATTTTAATATTTTACAAAAATTGATTTCTCATAACTTCCTTCCATGTGGGACACCATTAAGCCCAGTGTTCTGTCAACCCGCAAAGCAAATGGTCCGTTGAACTACCTTTTGAATCAGAATTCTGCTATGTGTCTATCCCCTGCTAGATTCAATCTGATCTAAAATGTTGTTTCTCTCTTTTTGGATTTCAGAATTCATTCTCACATATTCCTTAGATTTTTGTTTATGTACATTACCAAAGTTGTGCAATTCTTTTGCTTTGGTAGTCTTTCACTTCTCCCCAGGTTTGACTTTATAATTGGCCTTGTGGGTCCTGCTGAGATCTGACTCTACTTATGTGTCTGGTTGTTCAGAAGGAAATAGAAATAAGGGGAAGTGGACTCATTTTGCAAGGTAACTCCCGTAGACTAGGGAGGTATAATACCTTCAAGCAAGAGAGAATACCCCTCAGCAAACAAGGGGAGAGGTGTGCTTAAGTGATCAATAAAGGCTCAGTGGGGGATGAGAGTCCTTCAATTACTCTAATTGATCCCCATCTAAATTGTTGAGGACTATTCTCACCTAATCAATACCTCGACATTCAGGGAAGAGACATGATGAGGCTGTGGATTCAAAGAACAATGTACTTCAGCAACATGCTGCATCACATTTTTAGTTTGATTTGGTTTAGAAACCTTAGCTGTATAAATAAGATATAAAATACCTGTAGATAGAGCTCTGGAAATCTGTTTTTAGTGTACTCCATGGTGACAGTATTTATGGATTGGAGTTTAATTATTACCTCTTTAAGTTGTGCAGCATTATTAAGAGTTATTCTGCATTCCTTGAATTGTACTTGCTTTTTATAGTGTTATATGCCAACAGCAACATAGTCCCTTTAACCTTTGTCTTCAATAAGTACTTCACTCAAGATGATTGTTGATAATAATTTTTCTGGCCACTGCTAGGAGTAAACTTTCAGAGTATCATCACTGAATGTTAACAGGATTTTCATGACCTTTACCGCATCAGGAGCAGACGATCAATTCCTGATTCTCCATATCCTCATTTCCCTGAAGGACTTTCACCTAAAGCCCATTCCTTTGTGCCAAAATCTATTCAGCTAGTGTTCTTCATTGCATGAAGGAGAATAAACTCCAGCAAATTTAAATAGAAAATGAACTTGTTATAAGGACTAAGCATAGGCTGTGGGATCAATGGGATATCTGGAAAACACAGGCTTAGATGGCAGACAATGTCTATGGAGGGCAAGATGGGAGAACACAAACAAGACAACATAACATAATAATCATACAATGCCTCTGGCAGAGCCACCACTCAACACACCATCACAGTTGCTGGAACTTTGTGCTTCCTTTAATTACTCCTTAATTTTCCTTGAGTATTTGAATCTCTTAAGACTCAAAGTCTTGGATGGGAACATCTAATTTGACAAGCTTATATCCATGTCTCCCTCTAAAACTCAAAGTGATTATCCTTTAAATGCAAAGATATATTTGAAAATTGACATGCCATGAAAAGCCAAATTTGGACTAACATTAGCAAAAAGCAGAAATAAAATATAGAAATTTTTTATTATGTAGAGAATAAAAAATAAAATGTTTTGAAATAAATTTAACAAAAATGTATAGTTTTTTTTTTTATTTATTATTATTATACTTTAAGTTGTACGGTACATGTGCATAACGTGCAGCTTTGTTACATATGTATACTTGTGCCATGTTGGTCTGCTGCACCCATCAACTCGTCATTTACATCAGGTATAACTCCCAATGCAATCCCTCCCCCCTCCCCCCTCCCCATGATAGGCCCCGGTGTGTGATGTTCCCCTTCCCGAGTCCAAGTGATCTCATTGTTCAGTTCCCACCTATGAGTGAGAACATGCGGTGTTTGGTTTTCTGTTCTTGTGATAGTTTGCTGAGAATGATGGTTTCCAGCTGCATCCATGTCCCTACAAAGGACACAAACTCATCCTTTTTTATGGCTGCATAGTATTCCATGGTGTATATGTGCCACATTTTCTTAATCCAGTCTGTCACTGATGGACATCTGGGTTGATTCCAAGTCTTTGCTATTGTGAATAGTGCTGCAATAAACATACGTGTGCATGTGTCTTTATAGCAGCATAATTTATAATCCTTTGGGTATATCCCCAGTAATGGGATGGCTGGGTCATATGGTACATCTAGTTCTAGATCCTTGAGGAATCGCCATACTGTTTTCCATAATGGTTGAACTAGTTTACAATCCCACCAACAGTGTAAAAGTGTTCCTATTTCTCCACATCCTCTCCAGCACCTGTTGTTTCCTGACTTTTGAATGATCGCCATTCTAACTGGTGTGAGATGGTATCTCATTGTGGTTTTGATTTGCATTTCTCTGATGGCCAGTGATGATGAGCATTTTTTCATGTGTTTGTTGGCTGTATGAATGTCTTCTTTTGAGAAATGTCTATTCATATCCTTTGCCCACTTTTTGATGGGGTTGTTTGTTTTTTTCTTGTAAATTTGTTGGAGTTCTTTGTAGGTTCTGGATATTAGCCCTTTGTCAGATGAGTAGATTGCAAAAATTTTCTCCCATTCTGTAGGTTGCCTGTTCACTCTGATGGTAGTTTCTTTTGCTGTGCAGAAGCTCTTTAGTTTAATGAGATCCCATTTGTCAATTTTGGCTTTTGCTGCCGTTGCTTTTGGTGTTTTAGACATGAAGTCTTTGCCCATGCCTATGTCCTGAATGGTACTACCTAGGTTTTCCTCTAGGGTTTTTATGGTATTAGGTCTAACATTTAAGTCTCTAATCCATCTTGAATTAATTTTCGTATAAGGAGTAAGGAAAGGATCCAGTTTCAGCTTTCTACTTATGGCTAGCCAATTTTCCCAGCACCATTTATTAAATAGGGAATCCTTTCCCCATTTCTTGTTTCTCTCAGGTTTGTCAAAGATCAGATGGCTGTAGATGTGTGGTATTATTTCTGAGGACTCTGTTCTGTTCCATTGGTCTATATCTCTGTTTTGGTACCAGTACCATGCTGTTTTGGTTACTGTAGCCTTGTAGTATAGTTTGAAGTCAGGTAGCGTGATGCCTCCAGCTTTGTTCTTTTGACTTAGGATTGTCTTGGAGATGCGGGCTCTTTTTTGGTTCCATATGAACTTTAAAGCAGTTATTTCCAATTCTGTGAAGAAACTCATTGGTAGCTTGATGGGGATGGCATTGAATCTATAAATTACCTTGGGCAGTATGGCCATTTTCAC